>NC_056740.1:533248666-533311166 GCF_019279795.1 Protopterus annectens | reverse complement strand
GGCTGCAGTAGCTATAATACATCAACATGTGGAAGAGGCTGAGGGTGGTGAAGGTGAGAATACTGTCAACCAACCCACAGTGAGGAGACGGAGAAGAATGTACAGACCCAGGGTAACCTACCAGAGGCGACATAAGCTGGAGATAGTGGAGCACTATAGGGTGGACAGGGACCTCCTACAGCATATGTTTGAGCTGTGCCGGCCACGCCTGACACAGAATTAACAGAGGGGAACCTATCTCAGTGGATACCAAGGTATGTGTAGGCCTAAGAATACTAGCCACCGGTACCTTCCAAAGGCCAATTGGGGATATTATTGGGATCACACAGGCATCCACATCCAGGGTACTCCACCAGTTCCTGGATGCCATGTCAGCACATGTCAGTGAGCACGTATATTTCCCCAACACCAGTGAGGCGTTGGCCAGCAATATGCGTCTCTTCCACCAAATAGCAGAATACCCTGCTGTAGTGGGTGCTATAGACTACACACACATATGCAACAAAGGACCACTTGGTGAGCAGGGTAGGGTCTACATCAACTGCAAGTGCTTCCCCTCCATCAACTGCCAGGTCATGTGTGATGCCCAGGGCATTATAATGAATGTGTGTGCTGGCTGCCCTGGAAGCTATCACAACTCCCACATCTGGCATCTGATGCAGCTGTACCAGAGATTTGCCAATGGGGACATCCCTTACGGTCACCTAGTGGGGGATGCTGGTTACGCACTGGAGTCGTGACTGATGACACCCATCAGAAATGTGCGCACACCTGAACAAGAGCTCCATAATGAGGCACACGCACAGACCAGACTAATAATAGAGCATGTGTTTGGGATGCTCAAGTCATGGTTCCGGTGCCTGGAGACATCCGGTGGAGCCTTGCAGTTCTCACCAGCTACAAGTACTCAAATTGTCATCATATGTGCCATGCTACACAACATGATCCTGCGGAAACAGCTGCAGCAGGAACAGCATGGGACAGGGCCACACAGCCTCCCACCATTGCCAAGGCCTGCACAGGCACAGAGTGACTCAGAGGTGGAACAACCTGAGCCTGCCCCAGTAGGCAGAAGGAGACATGCCCAGTATGCCCTGGCCTTGGCAAAGAGGCAACACATACACTGACACAGTAGGGACCCAGGGAATGACACATCTCTCTGACACGCACATACAGTAAAAGGGATGCCAAACATGACATTATCTGTGCTCAACCATGTATAGGGAGTGTACTATGTGCAACCGACATAGGTAGCCCTCCAGCACCATCCTCAATACTGGCACAGCCACAAGGTAAGTCACTCTTCCTACCAACTGCTGAGTGGAGTAAGTATGTGTTGTTACTTGTATCTATGGTATGGACATGAGCATGCAAGGGAATTGGGTGGCTGAATGGGATGCCAGCAGATAGTAGACACCTATAGTGGCAGCATGAGGTCTGTAACAAATACTGGTGTCACCATAGTAGCCAGTACTACACATGGTGACAAAACCCACTGCAGGAAATGTGCGGAGCCACATGTGTGTCCATAGGACTCACACATGCCAGTCAGGGAGGTTCACATACCCAACAACACTCACAGCCAGCAGGACAAACACAAACAAAGGCTGTGCTAAGGCCTCTGAATGCTGACTATGGGTTACCCCCTCCCCCCCAGGCCTACACAGACAGACTACAACAGGTCAGGCAGTGGGATGTTAGTTCTGAAGAGTAAGAAGTCAGAAACTGATATGTAGGTCAATCAAACCTAAGACTTGTAGTACACTGATATGCCTCTAAGCAGCATGATAGGTTAGAATACAGAATGAAAATGGAGTATCTGACATACCAGTACAGTCATAGCAAATGTGTACAAGTGTCAGGTGTGCACCCCCAATCCTATGTAAAAATGTAGTAACAGTCAGGTGTGCCCCCCAATCTGATGGAGACACGTAGTAACAGTCAGGAGTGCTCCCCCAGTCCTCTGTAGAAATGTAGTAACAGTCAGGTCTGCCCCCCATTCCTATGTAGACATGTAGTAACACACAGGTGTGCCCCCTCATCCTATGCAGACATGTAGTAACAGTCAGGTGTGCCCCCCCAATCCTATGTAGAAATGTAGTAACAGTTTGGTGTGTATCCCCAATCTGATGTAGACACGTAGTAACAGTCTGGTGTGCCCCAATAATCTCATGTAGACATGTAGTAACAGTCAGGTGTGCCCCCCTAATCCTATGTAGACTTATAGTAACAGTCAGGTGTGCCCCCCCAGTTTGATGTAGACACATATTAATAGTCAGGTGTGCCCTCCCAATCCTATGTAGAAATGCAGTAACAGTCAGGTGTGCCCCCCATTCCTATGTAGACATGTAGGAACAGCTTGGTGTCCCCCCCAATCTGATGTAGACATGTAGTAACAGTCAGGTGTGCCCCCTCAATCCTATGTAGAAATGTACTAACATGTATGTGTAGGTATAATATCAGTGGAGCACAGATTACCTGAGGTGGCCAAGATAGCAGGATAAATTGTAGCATTTGTACAATATGCAGGTATGCATGTCTTAAGTTGGTGTGTGTTTCATATTGTGTGAGAGTGGTCAGTATGCATGCATGGTGAGGTTTGTCCTGGTGGCCTTTGCCCAGTACTGCCGATGACAGGGCCAAGTCCTCACAATTGCAGTGCCAAACACAATGCTCCCCAGTATGACACATTCTAGCAGTAAGCCATTGTAAATGCATGCAGGTAATATGTGTCACCATCTGAAAGATGGACATGCCATGACTGTTGTGCCAGATATACAAGCAGTACACAGGGGAAAGCACCCCAGACAGACAGTGTATAATGTGTAACTGTTAAATGGACACACCCTTGGAATTGTACATATAGGTTTGCAGGACATTATCTGGGCTTGTAGTGGGGAATACCTATGTTGTCTGGCCAAACACTTGCAGACCACAAAGGTCATAGGAATGATGTATTGAGAAACAGCTGATGTCCCTGCACAAGCCAGCATAAGTGGAATGCCCCATGCATATCTGTGATTCAGATGCAAGTAGTGTCCACAGCACACATGCATGTGTGCATATGTGTCCATAGCACACATGCACCCAGCTCACCCAATCACACCCACAGGTACCTTTCCGGTCTTATCCCTGCTGTTGGGAACGGGTAAATATGACCCCCATCTGTGTATGGCAATAGCAAAAGAATGCAGCATGCAGTACAGGTGTCTCATGCAGGTGTGTCCCTAGCTGTAAGCAGCACCCTGCCAGCATCCACACCACTTGATCAGTACTGACAGAAAGTATTGGCATGAACACCTAGCACACCTATCCTGTCACCCCAGGGGAATATACTGTATTCCAGTCTGGTAATGTAGGACTAACAGAATGCAATGGCCTGCTACAGCTGGCCTGCATCACTACCAAATGGCCTACTGTCCCCTGCCAAAGGCCTGCGTCTCACCCATACTGCCAATGTATGTTATGTCATGGACTCCCAAATAACATAACACAGTCCACAGAACCCATATGCAACGCCATGTGGACAAACCACAATAACATGTACACCATTTCCCACTGCATGGACTGTGGACCAACACCAATACACTGCTGTGATGAGGTGATAACCTTAGGGAAAGTATCAGAGAATGTTTGCATAATGTATGGAAGAGGATAGAATAATGGGGGGGGGGGTGTGAGCATGAGCAGCATGGACTGTGCAAAGTCCGAAACACAGCCATGTGCACATACTATTCCTGGCTGCAAACACAAGAATGGGGGGCTATAAACCTGCTCATAAACCACAATAGGGGTAATGTCCTGACTTACGACCCCTGCCTCTGGATAACCTGTGTGAATCTGTACAGCTGTGAGGTATTGCCACAGCATGATAAGGCCATACTGTCATGTTGATGGATGTACAAGTATGGTATCCTCTGCCACCACTGTACCAAGATGCTGAACTGGATACACAGATCCAGCAGGAAATGTCTGCAGCTCCCCCTCCAGAATGGCATTAGTTTGCAGTAATATGTAGGCATTTGACCACAATACTGGACACAGCTGCATTCACCCTGTGTTCCCCAGGACATCCCTGTGAGCAAAAATGTCCACCTGACAGTACTTGATGACATACATCACAGTGTATAACAGTACACATGTCTGAATATCTCTGCTAACACCAGGACCATGTAACAGAAGCAGCATAGACAAAATTACCTACAGTACCCACTATTCCTTGCCCAGTTTGACCCCATATTGTCAACTGATCTACAGATATCCAACAGAAACAGTTTGCTTCCACACTTAGAGAAATGAAGGCAATGTCAGACAACAAAATACTGAAAGGTCATACTGGGCATGCCCACACACTTAAACAAATGAAGCCCATGTCTGCAAACAACAGTGGACCATACATATCTGACTGTTGCAGATATTAGTGCATACACTCCTCAGTATGCACCAGTCATGCTTTGCACACACATTGGATAGGAATACAGACATATATCCAAAGACAACACACTGTAATATGCCAAAAGTACACAACCAAATTGCTACAACCACATGATGTGTAAATGTCACTCACTGTAGACATTTGCCTCTGGAATCCCTCAGCATTATAGACTCTGTGGTGCTAATGCTAACTGTGCAACATGACTGTACAAGGCAGTAGTCATCTAGAAGTTGTATACACGTACCTGTGGAATATAAACCTGTGTGTGCCTGAGTGTGGTGTGTCTGCCTCTAGATGAATGGGTTATGGCCCATGCACACACACTGCCCTCCCCATTGCCCTACTATGGCAAGCCTGCTGATGTCAGTCACTTTGAAATACACCTTTGTGGAAGGGATAGCTCAGTAATCTCTGTGGTGCATCCTATAACTGTGTAATGCTGTAGTGTGATAAACTAGTTAGGTAGGAGTTCTAATCCCAGATGTGGCAATGGTGTGTGTGTGTGTGTGTGTGTGTGTGTGTGTGTGTGTGTGTGTGTGTGTGTGTGTGTGTGTGTGTGTGTGTGTGTGTGTGTGTGTAGGAATCAATGTTTTTTAGGCTAGTCACACTCACTACAATTCAAATGCCCTACTTTGGCATGCCTGCTGATGTCATTCACTTTGAAATACACCTTTGGGAAAGGAATAGCCCAGTAATCTCTGTGGCGCTAAATATATCAACTCCAAGATCACTCTACATCGGGGAAAAGGGCAAATCCTCGATGACGGGCAAATTAATTTTTTCCCTGGAAAAAATTTTGAGTAATTGGCCAGTTGCTGTTTTGAGCATTCGACGTTTAGGTGTCAATGTTTAGGCATTCAACAACTTAAATGTTTGACGACGTAATAGGGACCCATTTTCAACTTTGTAAGAATTCTATTATCTTGCATAATTGTTTGTAGATAATATTTTATCTATTTTTTTTCAAGAGGAGTCTTTTCTTTTAACTAGCTGTTTTGTGTCTGGTGTTAGCCAGGGAGCTGGATTGTATCTCACTTTTTTCCTGTAAAATGGAGCTGGTGAGTTTGGGGTGTTTAAAAAGAGCACTATCGTAGGGGGTTCCAGTTGCAGACCCTCAACAGTGATATCAACAGAATGTTTCTAAAGTTATGTGTTGAGCAGACACAGGACTATTGTATATGTTTTTGTATTTTTAGGGTGTTTCCAGATTGCATAGGTTGGGAGGAGGTCACTTATGAAATCAGAAAGAAGACCAATGTCTATGATGCACCATGATTTGTTTAATAAGATTCACTCTAGTATGCTTTGCTTTCTAGTAGGTTGCAGTATTAATTGTTGCAAACCAAGTAAGTTTATGTATTAGGTTTGCCCTGGTGAGGACTGTTTTGATACTGTCATTGGACAGTTCATATTAAAATCTTCTGGCATTATAATGCTTTGTTTGATATTTGTTGCTATCCAAGATATTAAGTTTTACAATGTATCATCATTGTTTGCTCTAGAATTTGTGTATAAATACATTGCAGCTATACATAGTTTATATAATTAGTTAATTACTATTGGACGGTGCAGTGGTGCAACGGTAGCATTGTGGCCTCACAGCAAGAGGTTCTCCGGTTTGATTCTCAGCTGGAGTACCTTCTGTGCGGAGTTTGCATACCCTCCCTGCGTTCGTATGGGATTTCTCTGGGTACTCCAGTTTCCTCCCATGTTACAAAGACATACTTGTGGAGCATTTCTCCCCAGGCCTCCACTGAAAATTGGCTTTGTTCCAAGTCAGACTTTCCCGGTAAACAAATAATAAGTAAAATACTATGAGGATTTCTGATTTTTCAAATGTAGGAAGAGTAAGTTAAATCAAAAATATAAAAAAAGAGAGTTGAAACCAAAATCAAGTCCCAGGAAAGCACGGACACTGTAGTTAGCGTTCTTTCACTTTAATGACTGTGAACTTCCTAAGTTCACAGTCATTAAAGTGAATGAACGCTAACTACAGTGTCCGTGCTTTCCTGGGACTTGGTTTTGGTTTCAACTCTCTTTTTCATGTTTCATTTGTGAAGTTTTCCAGTTATTTTTTTTTTTTTAATCAAAAATATGTATTAGTAAGTGATTTGAAATTAGCATTGTTATTGTACCAGGTCTTTTTAATAATCATTCCAGTCTTTTTATCCTGTAACTTAGTGGAATAATCTTTTCATCTTTTATGCATGATGTAGGTCATGTCTCAACAATCACCTGAGCATCTAGTGTTTTATATCTAGATATGAGGTCCTTGTAATTTTATTACATATACTCCAAATATTATGTGTTGCATCTTTAGCCCATGGGTGACAATACCGATTTGTTTTACTACAGATTTCTAGATTAGTGTGCCTGGTTTTGGATGTATGCCACCACAGAATAGTAGGTTTAGCATTAAGGGAAAGTGTTTTTGCAATGGATAGACTATGTATTTTTTCTTTTAATTGAAAATATTTGTCAGTGGTAATGTCAATGGTAGAGGGTATTAGTGATAAATATGTTAGTTTAAATAAATCAATGTTATTAATGTGTTTATGGTAATGAGCTATGGGAGTTGTTTTGTGTTTAATTCCTAATAATGAGTGAAGTTGATTTATTTTTCCTTTTTTATTTTTTTTTTGCTGAGAGAAGAAATATGATAATTCATGATAACAGGGTAAAGACCAGGTAGATATGACGGAGATGTAGTTATTAAAGGAAGGAAAAAGACTAGACAATATTTGCATGGAATATTATATTGAAATAAATTTGAAACATCTATAAATAAATAAGCAGATGTAAAATACTAGAAATAATGACATACATAAATACAAATAAATAAATACATTATAAATAAATACATTTGAAGGCTAAACAGACCTTAAAGAGCTGTTGATACCATAGCAGCCATCCTGTGCACTCTACTAAATTGATTTGATGCTCCTAGCAGTGCCCTGGTTCAGACTTGAGTCCTCTGGATTTATATATTTTTTTTTACAGTCCACTGACCCATGTGATTTATTGCCAAGGCATATTATTTGCGAGTGTGATTCCGTGGATTTGTTTAGAATGTGCATTAAAACTCTTCTATTTCAGAATGCATTCTGAACCTCTTTAATTTTTTTTTTTATGTTTACCAAGTAGGTGGATTAGTCCAGGGACAATTTTCAGAGATACAAAAATAAATTTAGCATTATACTGAGCTGGAATGGTAAGGGTGCTTAATGTAGCACAGAAAGTAGGGCTGGATGCAAGAGTTACATATTATTAAAACATTATCTGCTAGCTCCTCACTAGCCACCATCAGTAAAACTGTAAAACTGCAGCATTTGCTGGTCTCATTTATTCTATTCTATTTTATTATATTAATTTGTTTCTAAAATAAAAGACTTTGTTGCATTTCTGATAGCCACCAGTAAATTATTCCAGTTTGCTGGTGCTACTTTCTTGAAGATCTTCTCACCTGTTGCTAATGTAGTTGGTAGTCCATGCAAACTGAAGGATTCTGCTACATTGGCTCTTAGAAGAGACAGAGAGAGGTTGTTGTATTTAGCCTGTGCCTCAGAGGTGCACATTACTTGCTATGTAATGCATTCTCGCTCAGTGTTCTTAAAAAAGGCTGTTCCAGTTGTGACTGTTAGCCAACTAGCCTTTTACAAGATAAGAGAATGGTGTTTACTCTTGAGCTAAAGTAGAAAGTCTAAAGATTGTATTAATTATCATCTGAAATTAGTTCTGTGTTTTAATTAAAAAAGCAGAGAAATTGATTTTTTAAGATGCTGGGCATTTTAATCTATAGCCCAAATATCTGTTTGCTTTGATCCTTAGCTAGACATTTATTTGCATATCTACTTAACATTAAGGGGGGAATTGTGTCAGAGAACAATGCTTATGTTACAATTATAACCTCGTAGTTGTTTTTACAGACTCTGTTTTGAAGATCTAAAACATGATTGCTAAGAATCATTGCATTACATAAGAGCGAAAATTTCAGTTAATAATTGGTTTGGTGATCAGTAAAGTCTGTCCAGAGTCTGATCTAAAAAAAAGTTTCATCATCTTAATGCATTGCCCCACATATTTGTTCACTGAATGGCGCAGATGAAAGTTATCATAGATTGCTTGGTTTGTTATGTTGTCTACACGGTTAGAGTATCTCTCATGTTATTCATGATACTTCAGTTTTGTTATATTACAAATTTAATAAAAAGAAATTTGATTTAAAACGGACTATCAATGATTAATCTTGGACAACACTTTTAGGCCATCTAACAAATGTTAATAGTTTAATATGCTAGTGAAATAATTGCTCCATAGGCTCAATGTGATTATGCATTTTACTGTGAAACTATTGCCTACTTTGTTTTGCACCCTAATCATAGAAAATTGTATGTTAACCATTTGCTATTTCCACTATGTTACTATTAAAGGACAACAATGGGATTCTATTATTAAACGCTCATCTTCTCTTTTTTCTCCCTATTTATTGTCCCTGGCCTGCTGTAAATAAACAAAAATACAGCATTTAAAATATTTTAAATTGACTGTTTCTCTCCACTAGAATATTACCTTACTGTACTGTGGTGGTTTCACTTTCAAAAAACTTTTGCCCCACCCTTGCTGCAGTCTCTAATTCACTGATGTCATCAAGGCCACTGAGTATAGGTAGTTTTCTGGCCATTTCCCTCCCCAAACTGACATCACCACTATCATCCTAAAAACCCACCCATGCTGTGATGTCACAGCTCCCTGGTCCTTCCCCTGCCCATACAGAAAGTAAAGGCTAGAACAAGAAAACAGTACATGAGTCAAGTCTCCTGCTTTGAGCTGTCAATCACAGTAGGTAACAGCTCAAATTACCCTTAGGACTTTGACAGCTAGGGAAGTTAGGTGTGAAGAGGGATGGGAGATGAGTCAAACTACTACAATTCAGGCTTCACAAAAGACTGCAGTTTAGCCATTCTAAAAAGAAGCAGCAGTAAAAAGCACTTTGAAAGTCTATTCTGTGGCATTTACACTGTTTGTGTTTTAAGTAGTTTCTGAATGACATGAAATGTTACTTAAAACTAACTGACCTAAAGACAGCAGTGCATGCATGTAAAATCAATGCAGTGACAGGAGCTTTAGGAAGGAAGAAAGAAGCCGGTGTGGCATAATTTTTTACAGACAAGCACTGCATTGTGGGATATATAAAGGCAGACCACACAATCAGAATTACTTCAAGATGCCAGACCCCATGTGGTCAGACTGATAAATTATGTACAAAAATTAAAAAAAACCTGTAAATAGTCCCAGAGTGATGTTAAAATGTAGGAAACACCAAACCATGATGAAATAAACATGTTTTTTGAGTCTGTGGTTACAGTTCTCCATTAACCTCTCTCAAGTATTATGCGCTATCTATTATATTACATAATTATATCTGTATAATATGTTTGTTATCAACGGTATATGTTATAGGTATAAGGTTATACCAGTTATGCTTGTTTTATACATAAAAGCTAGTAAAAACCAAAAACGTGAACTCAGACCCATGAATGACTGCTTACACTGATAGCAAAGTTAAGCGCTTTCTCTCGTTTAATGCGAACAAACTTTTTCAGAACAAACAGACATTTTCAATCACCCATTTAAATACAAATAACTAAATCAGTCATCCAATCAAATCCAGTACCCTTAATTAATAAATGTTTTCCAATGTTTACAAGAAAACAGTACATGAGTCAAGTCTCCTGCTTTGAGCTGTCAATCACAGTAGGTAACAGCTCAAATTACCCTTAGGACTTTGACAGCTAGGGAATAAAATTATTAAAAAATCATATATATATATATATATATATATATATATATATATACACACATTTAAAAACTGTGTGTATATTACAAATATACATATATAATTATGCTTTCAAGTTTAAATTTATCATTTCTCTTTTGATAAAAGAAAAAAACTTAATATTAATAATATAATCTATCATTTAAAAGGCACTTCACATTTAAAGTGCCATTCAAACCAGGAGTATGGTCATCTTTCAAGAATACTTGCCATTTTAACTCTTTAATCTCAAGAGCATTATTGTACTTTGTTACATAAGGTAACAAAAAAATAAAATCCAGTACAAAAAATACAAATTTCTTAAAATTAAGGCATTTCATAGCATGTTTGGTTAAAGCATTGTTAACATCTTAGTTTTTAATAGACAAACAATGCTCATAAATACTTTTGTATAGTGCTCTTACAGTTTTTCCTACATAAAAATTATGACAGTTGGAACAAGTTGCTAAATAAACTATTCCATAGCTTTTACAATTAAATTTACCTTTACTAGATCAGACAGGAGTCACCGTGGACTATGATGTTTGCAGATGACATTGTGATCTGTAGTGAGATTTGGGAATAGGTGGAGGAGACCCTGGAGAGGTGGAGATATGCTCTAGAGAGAAGAGGAATAAAGGTCAGCAGGATTAAGACAGAATATAAATGTGTGAATGAGAGGGAGGATAGAGGAATGGTGAGGATGCAGGGAATAGAGGTGGTGAAGATGGATGAGTTTAAATACTTGGGATCAACAGTTCAGAGTAATGGTGAGTGTGGAAGAGAGGTGAAGAAGAGAGTACAGGCAGGATGGAGTGGGTGGAGAAGAGTGTCAGGAGTGATTTGTGACAGACGAGTACCAATAAGAGTGAAAGGGAAGGTCTACAAGAGGGTAGTGAGACCAGCTATGTTATACGGGTTGGAGACAGTGGCATTGACAAAAAGGCAGGAGTCAGAGCTTGACGTGGCAGAGTTGAAGATGTTAAGATTTGCATTGGGTGTGACGAGGATGGACAGGATTAGGAATAAGTATATTAGAGGGCCAGCCCAGGTTGGAAGGTTTGGAGACAAAGCCAGAGAGGCAAGATTACATTGGTTTGGACATGTGTTGAGGAGGGATGCAGAGTATATTGGGAAAAAGATGCTAAGGATGAAGTTGCCAGGTAACAGGAAAAGAGGAAGGCCTAAGATAAGGTTTATGGATGTGGTGAGAGAGGACATGCAGGTGGTTGGTGTGACAGAGCAAGATGCAGAGGACAGGAAGAAATGGAAACAGATGATCCACTGTGGCAACCCCTAATGGGAGCAGCCGAAAGAAGAAGAAGAAGACTAGTCACCATTTTTTGGATATGAGGAAAAAATATGTTTTTAGAAGAGTCACTAAAGCTTCATTGTTTACAGTCATAACAGGGATATGTGCCCACAGGTCCTCTGACATTTTTGTGTTCACCAATTTCTAAAATAGATTTAACACTAACTACTTTTTTGTAAATGAAGTTAGGATGATAAATTATAACTCTGACTAAGTCACTGTTACCTAAAATAACTTTCCAATTGCTGGAAATAACTTTTTTAACCCTGTGGGAATCTAAACTAATGGGAACATGGAAGGCACAGTCCATTTTTTGTCAGTATTAACATTGCTCTTAGGAATGAACCCACTTATTAAGAAAGGTGGGAACTTATCCATTCTGACCAACAGAATTTGTTCCAAGATATTTTTTAACTTTTCATATGGGTACCCCCTCTGAACAAACATTAATATAAGTTTATTTGCTTCAAGTATAAATTTATCATGTTCTGAGATGATCCTGCTGAGACATATATATGCCCTTGGACTACATTCAACTTCATAAACATTGGATGTCCACTATCAAAGTGAAGAAAGTTGTTGGCGTTAAGTTTCCTTCCTATACACCATACTTGCAACTTTCTTTTCTTTGACAGCCATAGTGATATCCACACCCAAGAAGCGCACATTCGTGCCAACTTCACTCACTACAAATTTTAGTCTAAGCTTATGTTTGTTAATGTCATCCAAAAATAGATGTAATTCCTTAGCAGGAGCATTCCAAATAAAAAACAAATAATCTATAAATCTCCTATATAAGAAGACATACTTGAACCTTTCTAATTTGGTCAGAAAGGACAATTCCCACCAACTCAATACTAAATTGGCAAAAGCAGGCGCTACTTTAGCACCCATGGCCACCTCACAAGTTTGACAGTAAATCTTGCCATCAAAGAAAAATAAATTGTTCTTTAGAACTAAAGCTAATAATAAACAGATGGACTGAACCATGACATCACCATAGGTGGTATGTTCTACTAAAAAACTCTTAACAGCTTCCACTCCCATTTTTTGGTCTATAGAAGTGTATAAAGAAACTACCTCAACTGTAACTAATAATGTTTCTGTACCTTTAAATGTATAGTTTTTTAATAGATCTAGAAATTGCCAGGAATCTTTCAAAAAGTAAGGACTCATGACAACTAAAAGATTCAGTAAATGGTCTAAATAATGAGAAATGGTAACAGTTTTACTTTTCTTTGCATAAACAAATAGCCTAAAGGGTAGATGGGTGGAATTCTTATGAACTTTTGGAATTCCAAACAGCAAACCCAACACTGGTTCTTCAATATAAAGAAACTCAAAGGTGACCAAATTAATATAATTGTTGTTCAATAATGCCAATAACTGGTTGTCTATGTTGTGAAATTTTTTTTGAACTATATCCTTACTAATCAGTTGGTAATTCTTTTTGTCACCTAACAGCTCATTCATACAAGACTGATAATCTATCACTTCAAATGTGAAGTGCCTTTTAAATGAGAGATTATATTATTAATATTAAGTTTTTCTTTTATCAAAACAGAAATGATACATTTGAGCTTGAAAGCATAATCATATATGTATATTTGTAATATACACACGTTTTTAAATGTATATATATATATATATATATATATATATATATATATATATATGATTTTTTACTAATGTTATTAGTTATTGGAAAACATTTATTAATTAAGGGTACTGAATTTCATTGGATGACTAATTTAGTTATTTGTATTTAAATGAGTGATTGAAAATGTCTGTTTGTTCTGAAGTTTGTTCACATTAAACAAAAAAAGTGCTTAACTTTACTACCAGTGTGGGTTCAAGTTCACATTTCTGGTTTTTACTAGCTTTTATTGTTCGTGAATTTGTGGTGTTTCATTGTTTACCCAGTTGTTGTTTTATACATAACTCTGTAGTGCATAACTAAATTATACACTGAATTTTGCACTTTAAGCCCTATGCTGTGGCTAAAAAGAGTCTTTGGATATATTCACTTACCTGGTTAACAAATTAACTAAATACAATAAAAATAAAATAGACTGGCTTGGTTACAATGGTGTTAAACTCAAATAATACACAAATTAATATAATAAATTAAATGCAGCAATTCTGACAATGATATTTTTCAATCATCACAAATATTTCTAATATATATGGGTATTTATTTAGAATCGGACCATATGTAATGTTATTAGCCAATGAAACTGACACTCCAGACTTGTTTTAGACTAAAGAGTGAAGTGAAATATTCGTTTGACAGTATATTGTAAATTATAGAACATTTTTTGCAATATAATTATATTCCTACATTACAGCACATTTCTGACAGAAGAATACAGTATTAAAGAAAAGCATTTATTTTTTTAACTCACAGCAATTAGCTATAATTTGTACTTGTAGCGAAAAGCTGTTCCAGCTCATAGAACAAGATCTGATACCTGTTACCAATTTTTGTGGCTGTTTTTTGATATTCTTGATGTGCCGATTGACAATCTAAGGATCATAATTGCTATCCTCAGAAAAGTGAAAATTTAAGTACATTTGGGGAATAGATGCTAATGCTGAAGTTATAGTATCAAACTATTCTTGTGAGTGCCAGTGGCTTGTCTTACTATTAGTGCTGGAAGAGGATAAAGCTGTGGTTTCTTCCTCCACGCTAGGAGACTAGATTAATTTTCCATATTTATATTGTAGTGCAAGATTTAGGGGGTGCCACACTTCTGAGTGTGCTGTCCTTCAGATGAAAGATCAAACTAAGATTCCATCTGTCCAAGTAGGTGTAGCTTGAGTAGCTGTAAAAGATCCCATGGCATTTATGAAAAAGAGTTAAGGGCATTTCCCTGGTGGCCTGACCAAATCTCCCCTAGTCAGTCTAGTTAGTATAAGTACCACTTTGGGTCTTCCTTGAAAAGAGGCCACTAGCCTAGTCAACAAGGGCTAAATAAAAATAAATAAATAAAAGTCCAGCTTCTCTGATATATATCAATTTGGGAGTTACATATTATATGCAGTTTGGGTATGACATGGTACAGGGGTGAACCTCCCCAGCAAAAACACTTTCAAAAGTGTAACAGTGAGGTTCAGATTTCACTTTTCATCAAAACTACAGTTCAGTTTTCAAAGTATAAGGACTTGTGATTATCAGCTGTTTCATTGCCTGTAGGGAGTCATTTCTAAGTGTGCTGCCAATCTCATTTGCCTATTGGATTGATGACAGGATGAGTGAGATCTACATAAAATAAATTGATTTTATGTAATTTTTTTTTTCTAAAGTTCATCCAATTTAGTGCTTTCTTAGTATATCATAGTGATGCAAAGCTTTTGCAACTCCTGCAATAAATCATATTGTTCAACTGTGTGCCATTTCAAACTTATCATGAGCACTTTATCTGAAGTCACCCTTCACCAGACTGCCATACAGTAGCTTTGGTATGTGCTTATTCGAGAAATTGTATAGTCTGCTTCAGGTATTAATTGATATCAACTTGCATGAGGTGTTATCTAACATTTAATTCTCTATAAGGCTTCTAGTATTTGGTTTATTTCCTAAAATATTATATCTAAGTAATCTTTAAACCAGAGCTGATTGTTAGTAACAAATCCAAAATATTTTCAAGAGTTAACTGCTTTTATATCAGCAGAGGATATAATACCTGAGATTTGCATTTTTGATTGTTCATTACTACTTTAACCTTCAATGCCAAAATAAAAACATACTGTATATGTCTTTTCTCAAATCAGTAATAACCAGCTAGGTTTTGACCATAGTATAAATGTATCAAAACTACCCTGTAAGGTTGAATGTTGCAAATAATAGTTTTAGCTCATGACTGCATTTAGTGCACCTGACCTACACCTTACAATCATCATCACCATCATCATCATCACCAACCCCTTTTCTCCTGTTTTCTACATGGAGTCCGGCTGCCATGTTAACTGTTGCCATCCCTCTCTATTCAATGCAACACTCCTGCCTTCTTCGACACTCATGCCTGACTGTTGCAGGTCTTCTTTCACACAATACATCCACATGTACACCTCCCAATATCTAGTGACATAGCATTAGTGAACACTGACAAAAGCCAAGGGCTAATTAGCTACATGTGATCCTATTGTTACACATACCCTCACAGTATATTGCATGGAAATTGTATTTTGCCAGAGTACTGCTTCAGTATGATAACAGTAACTGCCAAACTAGTTTACTCCACCAGTACCCAGTCTTCCATGACACCTTTGAAGAGTAGGCTTTGCTCCGCTGAATCAAAGACTTTAGAAAAGTTTAGATAAATGGAGACAGTTGGATGCTCTTTACCTTTTCAAGAGGATACATCATCAACAAGTTTAGCTATGTAAATGTTGGGTAAAGCGCTAAAATTAGCTGAGTGTGTGATATTAGCTGGTAATTTTTGACATTACATGCAATGTTTCCTTCAGGGATTGGCATACTTTTATTCACTTTCCATTTAAATGGCTCAATATTTTTCTTTGAAACTGATTCTTATCGATACATACCCAGTGAATTTCTGGGCCTTTGTCTTTTTCTGAAAAGATTTCAAGCCTGCATAAACTAAAGCATTGCTGGTGATTCCCTGCTGGGTGAGGAAACTAAACATATGTGGGTGATAGAGCTGCTCTCTCTTTTATCTGCTGCACTTTGTTTTCTGTTTTAAGAAATCTGCTTGGTCTGGTGTTCTTGTTCTGTGTGAGAGGTGAACACTTAAATTATTTAGGTTACACATTTCAAATGTTTTTTCATTGGTTAAATTGCTTTTTGAGTGATACTTAAATACACAGCGAATTTGTGGGTCTTTGTCTTCTTCTGAAAATAATTCAAACCTGCATAATCTAAAAGCACTGCTGGTAATTCCCTGCTAGCTTTTTTTCCACCTGCCCTCCCATTCATTGATCTACTTTTTAAACTTGGTAATTTTAATCTACCTATCCCTACTGTAAATTGAGCTTAACAAGCTCCTTCATTTCTACACTGCTGGTGATGTCTTGAATTATTTATTTGCCTTTCTTTGTGCTTATATTGAAAACGTGCATTTTGCCTATCATTGTCTGTTCTACTGATTTACTTGCTCTGAATTCATTATCCAGCTGTTGGATAAAAGTAGTGTATTTTTACACTGTAACATGCACTTGTTTTTACATCAAGAGGTCAGTGGATTTTATATCTAGTGCACTGGGAGGTAGTCTGGTCTGTTTAGGTTGGGGAAACACTTGAGATTTCTGCATGCAGTTTTATTGGCTGAAGGGCTAATTAATCAGCTTATTTTGCTTTTAATGCCTTTATAAATTCTGTACAAGTTAGTGTCTCTTGGCTCGTTTATACAAAGCTAAGTACTTTTATTGAATAATCACACTTTTATAAGCTGTTTAAAGTACGGTGCTGTAGCCATATCTTTAAGTTTATTTGTGGTAGCATTTCGTATCTTTTAAGTTTGTTTGTGGTAGCACTTCATTCTGGACACTCCTTTACTATGGTTTTATATTAGGAAGACTGGGATTATTCGTCTATTGGCAGTAGGTATTTACCTGGACTTTCTGAGCTGGGAAGCACACAAAAGAGCTCTAAGTATTTTTTGCACTTCTTTTATATACTGTGACTGTACTTTAGCAGTTTAAAAATGTACTGTATGCTGCTGCTTTAAGTAATTGCACTGTATTACATTGTATCTGTTAGTTGTAGGGCTGTTGTAGGCATTTTGTGTGTTACACTTGAACTCCAAACTAGCTATTCTAGATTAAGAAGGTGTTTTTCTGCACTCTTGTGGCAGAAGTGTGCTGATATAACCTGTCAGAGTAGGGAATTGCTGGTGGAATGATTATTGTGTGCTTTCCTGATTGGTAGCTAGCTTAAAACTTGTTTCTGTTTGCTCGTATTTAAGCCTCACATTTGCATGGTGCTGCTCTTCATGCAGCAGTGGTTAGCAGTGCCCTGTATAGACAAAAAAGCCTAGAAGCTCAGTTTTTTTTCCCTAAATAGCTATCAGTGAAATCCTTCAAAGATTTTCTGCTGTTCTAAGAGTAACTCAGTTGCGTACGGAGCAGCATTACCTTATTAATCAACTTTAGCCTACACAAAGTATTGGTCTCTCTTATAGTCTCAGCACTACCTGCACAGTCCTGTCAAATTAACACATTCCCTTCCCTAATAAAACATACAGTAAGAGTCTGCTATAATGGATGGGCAGTTTCCCATCATTACTCTGGACGGCAATTTAGCAATTGTCTCATGTATAGTGACAAGCGCTTACTCTTGAAACAAACAAATACTTTATATGAGACATATAGTTACACTATGAAATTGGAGGCAAGACTCTCACATGAGGACAAATTGAATGCCTTACAGGTTGTCAGCACACATACACACTTGCCACATTAAATAAGGACAAGACACATAAACCTACATATGTGTAGGTACTCACTAGTAACATACCAAAAGATCAGAGGCCTCCCAAATGGAAGCCACTTACACACACAACAATGCAAAAAACAACCACAAGGCATAATAACACACACACCAGTGTCTCAACAAATAAGCCCATAAGGCATAACACCACAAAACCTAATGTACTGGTCATAAGTGCCTCCATTGTGAGGCACATGGATGTTCCCTTCACCAAGCTGGATAAGGAGCGGCTTACAGTTAGCTGCCTGTCAGGTGCTAGGATCCATCACATCACTCAAACTCTCAAGTCAATCAACCACAAGTACTGGTATGACTGCGTCATAGTCCATGGGGGGGGGGGTGAATGACTTGAGATGTACTTCAATGGACTATATGAAGAAAGACATGACTGAGTCCTCAGATTATGTGTCATAGGCAGGCATAAGCCTTCCCTCATGCAGAATTCTACATTCTCCAAGGATGATGCCAAAATACAGACAATAAATTAATGATTTTTAACAATTGGTTTAGCTTCTGGTGTCAGTCCAAGGGGATCCACTATCTGTCAGCCTGGGAAGACATGGTCAACAGGCCACACTGCTTTGCCAGAGATAGTCTGCACCTGTTACCGCTAGGCTATCGGATACTGGCAAAGGCATTACCCACCCCTATTGTGCCTTTTTAGGCTGTGTCAAAATAACCAACCTCCCTACATAACAAACTGCTGCTTAATGCTAGGAGTCTAAACAAGAAACTGCACTCCCTTAAAGCACTCCTTACTTTGGAAGATGTTTACATCTGTGTAGTCACTGAGACATGGTCATAGGTATGGAAAACATCCTGCCCATGCAGGACTACAATGCCTTCCAAACATTCAGACCACAAACTGAGCTAAAAGAATCAAAGAAAGAGGTGTAGCCATCTTTATTAAGGATAAATACACCTCAAGACTGGTCAAACAGTATGACTCTCTTGAGCTAGTCCTTGTCCAATTAACTATAGGCAAAGCCCCCTACCACATCATAGCTAGCTATAAGCCCCCCACCGTGAAACAGGAAAAGCATACTGCATGTCTGGACTTACTGGAGTCATCAGCTGGGAAACATACATGACCACAAACATACTGGCTCAGAGATTCTTAGACTTTGTAAATACAAATGCTCTGGAACTAATGGGTGAACTTCATTCATGGGTGATTTTAATTATCCTGCCATCAACTAGGAAATATTCACAACCACAAACATGCTGGCTCAAAGGTTCTTGGACTTTGTCAATGCAAATGCTCTGGAACAGGTAATCAGCACACCCACAAGAGGCTCAAATGTCCATGACATAGTATTCACTAACATGGGAGAGCATTGCAACCCCCCATGTGATGTCCTCCCTGGTAAAAATTAGACCATAAATCAGTATCATTCAATGTAATTATAAAACTAGATACCCCATCAAGTTCAAAAATGGTTAAGAACTTTTCAAAGACAAATTACCTCCTACTAATTGATGGTGTAAGAAGTTTAAAAGCCCCCTCAAATGCAGATAACATGGACTTCTATGCAGAGGTGTACACCACTGCCCTGTATAACCACTTAAGCAGTTATGCATAGAATCAGCTGTACCTGACCGGATTAAAACCAGGTCTTACTGAAAAAACAAGCCACCCTGGTGGATCCCTAGTATAAACAGCTACACAACCTAATGTTCAAAAACAAGAGGGAACTGGCTCAGCAGAGAAGAAATCCCTCGCTAGCTTAAACAAACAAATTGTCATGTTCTCCAAAGATAATTACAAAGCAAAATGTGCCTCCCTAGCTAAGGATAATCACAAGGCATTCTTTACCTACATCCGAAATATAAAAGGGTATACCCAGCTATGCTCTGAACTGGTTGTCAATGGCACCATCCATATTCAACCAGAGGTAATAGCCAACCTGCTAGCTGACAGATATTTAGCAGAGTTAACCTCCCCCATCCCCTTCAGTCATCCCCCAAAGTATTCTGCCACCATTCCTCAGCCTATTATCTCAAGACACCGTGTCATCTCGGTGCTCTCTAAGGCCAAAAACGCAGCATCAATGGGACCAGACAACATCCCAGATTGCCTTTTAAACAACTTAGAACATGAACTACTTGGATCTCTGTTTAACCTCACCCTGCAAACTGGCTATGTTCCAGCAGAATGGAGGACAACAACAGTAATCCCTCTGCACAAAGAGGGACTGTCAGCCAACCCTAGGAATTATAGTCCCATAGGCTTGACTAGCCTCATCAGCAAGGCCATGGAAAGAATCACTATGGACCTTATACTGAAAGGCATAATAATGCAGCAAAACAGTTGCATTGGGGATTCTGTAAACATTATAATATTGAAGTACTGTAGCTGAAAAGCACCTGAAACTTCTTCTTCTTCTTTCGGCTTTTTCCCGGTTAGGGGTCACCACAGCGGATCACCTGTCCACTCATGATTGGCAGTGCAGTTTTACAGTGTCAAGTTGCCAGCCCGGCACAGAACCTTCCACAGAAGGCACACACACACATGCAGTCACACCTAGGGCCAATTTAGAGTGTCCAATCCACCTGCAGCATGTCTTTGGGATGTGGGAGGAAACTGGAGCACCCGGAGGAAACCCACGCGACCACAGGGAGGACATGCAGACTCAGCATAAAAGGCACCCCAGCTGAGGATCAAACTGGAGAACCTCTTGCTGTGAGACAGCAACACTAACCACTGCACCATGAAAAGCACTTGAAACGTGTGCCTCAAATTAAGTTTCTATCACAATGTATCACACATTGCCAACAGTTAAAACAGAGGCAAAAACCAGATATAGTAATCCATGAAAAGAAACAAATGTAGTATTAATCATTGAAATTGCTACACCCAGTGACTATAGTGTCTTATGTACAGAGAGACACAAAGTTGTAAAATACAAGGATTTGCAGCCAGAAATGAGGGCAATGTGGAAGAAGGATACCCAGACAGTTCCAATAGTAGTAGGAGCAATAGGTCCTATAAAAAGAATTTACAATCATACTTAGATATGTTACCAATACATGTAACTCCATATGAATTGCAGAAGGTGTCATTACTGGGCACATTGCAGGTGCTGCAAAAAGTACTTCTGGCTAACATCAAAGATTGAAACAATACTAATTTTATGAACTTGAATCATACTTTGACTTACAAATGGGGTCCATTCCCACTGTGGTATTAGAAACCCACTTAATTGGAGAAATTAAGCAGAGAAAGACCTTATTAACAAGGACATAGGTAATCTCCAAATTCTGGACCCAGCCCAGTTTGGATTCATTAAAGGTAGATCATGCCTGTTATACATGGTTGACTTCTTCGGGAAAGTCTCCAAGGCCCTGGATGAGGGAAAGACAGTGCACACTGCCTTTCTTGACCTAGCCAAGGTATTTGACACAATCCCCCACTCAGGTATTATAGAGAAACTCTCGCAGTTGGGAATTAACCCCGACATTATCAGATGGGTGTCCAATTGGCTCAGTGACAGGACACATGCTTTCAAAGTGGGTGACTTTACTTCTAGCAAATGACCATTCACCAGTAACGAACTACAGGGTTCTGTGATGGGCCCCTTACTGTACAGAATTTATTTCTCAGAAGTCCAAGCAAACTTGGATGGCCTGTGGCTGACCAAGTTTATTGATGATAACAAATGGGAGCAATCATTGAGTCCCCAACGATGTTAATATACTGCATACAGGGCTAACACAGACAAATAATTGGTGCCAAAGCCACAGATTAAAGCTAAATGTAAACAAGTACATTATTATTCCTTCTGAGAAAGCTGACATCCTTGCTAATTACATTATAGACAGCATCCCCCTAAGTGTAGACCCAGTGGTAAGTGAGCTGGGTGCTTAGGTGGATAGCAATCTGAACTTTGGCCACCACATATCCACAGTATTAAGAAAATCCTTCTATGTGGCACATCATATAACTAAAGGCATCACATCTAGATCTAAGGATGTTATAATTCCATTATACTCAGCCCTAATCAGACGAATAATTGAGTACAATGCTCCCTTTTGAATGTACCTAACCAGACGCCAACAACAACTGGAGAGACCACAGAGATTTCTCACCAAAAAATTACAGGGCACACAAAACAAGTTATGCACAGGAAGACTGAAAGCCCTGTCACTGTATTCTGTCAAGAGGTGACCTGTGCCTGGCTTAAAGGGCAGTCTCTGACCTGCCCCTGATGGGAAATGTTACACATTTGTAAATCAAACTGCAGGAAAGTCACTCGCCCAGGGATCTTAACCTCTGATATGAACTGGTCATGCTGGAAAGATAGATACATCCTCAGAGACTGCTGCTTCTCTTGAACAAGCTTCCAGTTCACGTGAAACAGAGCCCTCCCTCACCATCTTCAAATGCAACCTAGATCAATGGATGGGTAACCACAAATTCACTCCTAGGGTGCTGCCCATGCCCTGCTGGATAGAGGAAATCAGTATTAACTAGCATAGACCCTTACTTCTGGGAACTTTACTCACCTAACTGGTGACAATTGGGGCAACTCAAGATAAATATGGCTAGGCTTGTAAGCACTCTAGGGCTGATAGCCTAGTAACATCCTATGAACCTATGAATACTGCCACCAGATATGCAGCAAATAGCAATAAATAGAGTATATTCTTCTAAGTGTCTTTAATTAGACTGTCTTGCATTCTTAAACCTGTTTAACATCTATCATCATGTCAGTCTTATAGTACATGCTAGCATAACAAAGCATAAGTCTCCTTCAGTCAGTAGCAGAGTACAACACAATTAATTAATTAGTCAGCCAGTCAAATAATTAATTAAAATGATTACCTCATGTCATTATAGTAATGACCTTCCTTGTAGAGATTTGTGTCCCACTCTACCGGGATGATTTTAAGAATACTCAGGATGCATAACTGCTGTTAAAAGAAATTACTGTACAGTATAACATTCTATTCTGAACACAATCACTTAACATCTAGTTAAATTAATTTTACTTCTTTATATTAAATTGTTGATAGGTTGCTGTTTTCCACTGACCGGATTAAAACCAGGTCTTACTGAAAAAACAAGCCACCCTGGTGGATCCCTAGTATAAACAGCTACACAACCTAATGTTCAAAAACAAGAGGGAACTGGCTCAGCAGAGAAGAAATCCCTCGCTAGCTTAAACAAACAAATTGTCATGTTCTCCAAAGATAATTACAAAGCAAAATGTGCCTCCCTAGCTAAGGATAATCACAAGGCATTCTTTACCTACATCCGAAATATAAAAGGGTATACCCAGCTATGCTCTGAACTGGTTGTCAATGGCACCATCCATATTCAACCAGAGGTAATAGCCAACCTGCTAGCTGACAGATATTTAGCAGAGTTAACCTCCCCCATCCCCTTCAGTCATCCCCCAAAGTATTCTGCCACCATTCCTCAGCCTATTATCTCAAGACACCGTGTCATCTCGGTGCTCTCTAAGGCCAAAAACGCAGCATCAATGGGACCAGACAACATCCCAGATTGCCTTTTAAACAACTTAGAACATGAACTACTTGGATCTCTGTTTAACCTCACCCTGCAAACTGGCTATGTTCCAGCAGAATGGAGGACAACAACAGTAATCCCTCTGCACAAAGAGGGACTGTCAGCCAACCCTAGGAATTATAGTCCCATAGGCTTGACTAGCCTCATCAGCAAGGCCATGGAAAGAATCACTATGGACCTTATACTGAAAGGCATAATAATGCAGCAAAACAGTTGCATGGGGGATTCTGTAAACATTATAATATTGAAGTACTGTAGCTGAAAAGCACCTGAAACTTCTTCTTCTTCTTTCGGCTTTTTCCCGGTTAGGGGTCACCACAGCGGATCACCTGTCCACTCATGATTGGCAGTGCAGTTTTACAGTGTCAAGTTGCCAGCCCGGCACAGAACCTTCCACAGAAGGCACACACACACATGCAGTCACACCTAGGGCCAATTTAGAGTGTCCAATCCACCTGCAGCATGTCTTTGGGATGTGGGAGGAAACTGGAGCACCCGGAGGAAACCCACGTGGCCACAGGGAGGACATGCAGACTCCGCATAGAAGGCACCCCAGCTGAGGATCAAACTGGAGAACCTCTTGCTGTGAGGCAGCAACACTAACCACTGCACCACGAAAAGCACTTGAAACATGTGCCTCAAATTAAGTTTCTATCACAATGTATCACACATTGCCAACAGTTAAAACAGAGGCAAAAACCAGATATAGTAATCCATGAAAAGAAACAAATGTAGTATTAATCATTGAAATTGCTACACCCAGTGACTATAGTGTCTTATGTACAGAGAGACACAAAGTTGTAAAATACAAGGATTTGCAGCCAGAAATGAGGGCAATGTGGAAGAAGGATACCCAGACAGTTCCAATAGTAGTAGGAGCAATAGGTCCTATAAAAAGAATTTACAATCATACTTAGATATGTTACCAATACATGTAACTCCATATGAATTGCAGAAGGTGTCATTACTGGGCACATTGCAGGTGCTGCAAAAAGTACTTCTGGCTAACATCAAAGATTGAAACAATACTAATTTTATGAACTTGAATCATACTTTGACTTACAAATGGGGTCCATTCCCACTGTGGTATTAGAAACCCACTTAATTGGAGAAATTAAGCAGAGAAAGACCTTATTAACAAGGACATAGGTAATCTCCAAATTCTGGACCCAGCCCAGTTTGGATTCATTAAAGGTAGATCATGCCTGTTATACATGGTTGACTTCTTCGGGAAAGTCTCCAAGGCCCTGGATGAGGGAAAGACAGTGCACACTGCCTTTCTTGACCTAGCCAAGGTATTTGACACAATCCCCCACTCAGGTATTATAGAGAAACTCTCGCAGTTGGGAATTAACCCCGACATTATCAGATGGGTGTCCAATTGGCTCAGTGACAGGACACATGCTTTCAAAGTGGGTGACTTTACTTCTAGCAAATGACCATTCACCAGTAACGAACTACAGGGTTCTGTGATGGGCCCCTTACTGTACAGAATTTATTTCTCAGAAGTCCAAGCAAACTTGGATGGCCTGTGGCTGACCAAGTTTATTGATGATAACAAATGGGAGCAATCATTGAGTCCCCAACGATGTTAATATACTGCATACAGGGCTAACACAGACAAATAATTGGTGCCAAAGCCACAGATTAAAGCTAAATGTAAACAAGTACATTATTATTCCTTCTGAGAAAGCTGACATCCTTGCTAATTACATTATAGACAGCATCCCCCTAAGTGTAGACCCAGTGGTAAGTGAGCTGGGTGCTTAGGTGGATAGCAATCTGAACTTTGGCCACCACATATCCACAGTATTAAGAAAATCCTTCTATGTGGCACATCATATAACTAAAGGCATCACATCTAGATCTAAGGATGTTATAATTCCATTATACTCAGCCCTAATCAGACGAATAATTGAGTACAATGCTCCCTTTTGAATGTACCTAACCAAACGCCAACAACAACTGGAGAGACCACAGAGGTTTCTCACCAAAAAATTACAGGGCACACAAAACAAGTCACGTACAGGAAGACTGAAAGCCCTGTCACTGTATTCTGTCAAGAGGTGACCTGTGCCTGGCTTAAAGGGCAGTCTCTGACCCGCCCCTGATGGGAAATGTTACACATTTGTAAATCAAACTGCAGGAAGGTCACTCGCTCCAGGGATCTTAACCTCTGATATGAACTGGTCATGCTGGAAAGATAGATACATCCCTCAGAGACTGCTGCTTCTCTTGAACAAGCTTCCAGTTCACGTGAAACAGAGCCCCTCCCTCACCATCTTCAAATGCAACCTAGATCAATGGATGGGTAACCACAAATTCACTCCTAGGGTGCTGCCCATGCCCTGCTGGATAGAGGAAATCAGTATTAACTAGCATAGACCCTTACTTCTGGGAACTTTACTCACCTAACTGGTGACAATTGGGGCAACTCAAGATAAATATGGCTAGGCTTGTAAGCACTCTAGGGCTGATAGCCTAGTAACATCCTATGAACCTATGAATACTGCCACCAGATATGCAGCAAATAGCAATAAATAGAGTATATTCTTCTAAGTGTCTTTAATTAGACTGTCTTGCATTCTTAAACCTGTTTAACATCTATCATCATGTCAGTCTTATAGTACATGCTAGCATAACAAAGCATAAGTCTCCTTCAGTCAGTAGCAGAGTACAACACAATTAATTAATTAGTCAGCCAGTCAAATAATTAATTAAAATGATTACCTCATGTCATTATAGTAATGACCTTCCTTGTAGAGATTTGTGTCCCACTCTACCGGGATGATTTTAAGAATACTCAGGATGCATAACTGCTGTTAAAAGAAATTACTGTACAGTATAACATTCTATTCTGAACACAATCACTTAACATCTAGTTAAATTAATTTTACTTCTTTATATTAAATTGTTGATAGGTTGCTGTTTTCCACTGACCAGGAAATTGTAAAATGTTGTATTCTGTTCACGCTGGAGAAAACATATTGAGCATTCTGTAATGACTTACAATGAAGGCCTCATGGGTTTCGACATTCTTGCAGACTTCAATGTGCACATGTTTCATTATATAATAAAGTTGGACAACAAACTAAATGTAGTTATATGAAGAAGCAATTACAAATAGCCTGCCCTTGGCTTTAAATGAACTGCAAATGCAGCATTGTTTCCTTTACGACCTTAGTTGTATTCAACTATTGCTTAATGACATGGTGTATGATGGTCTATTACATTTTGCTTATTTATAATGCTTTTTTTACTGTACTAAAATATATTTGCATTAGTTCACTTTCCAGTTTTCATATTATCCTATACCGGGACACTGAAGAACTACAGACTAGACATGGAATTAGTCTTGGGTGGGACTCCAGTCCATCAAATGGCACAATGACTCACACCTAGGTACATTTTGCCCACACAAAGTGACAACTGGGATGAATGAGGGAAGTAGAAACCTTGGAGGAAACCTCTAGGCATGGGAAAATGCAAACTCTACGCAAAAGGCAACATTTCTCTAACTACGTACTTCTGATTTTTGCATGTTTATACAAGCATTGGATGCAGTGTAACGCTGAGATTTAGAAGAAAATAAATAAATAAATGCAAGCATGATTACATAACTACATAAAGAAATAAATTCTGGTCCAGTACTGAACTACAGATTTTGAAATCTGAATTTGAATCTAGTGAACATGCGTGTGAAAACTACACAAGTCTGAATAAATCAGGTAAATTACTTGTGCTACCAAACTACAACAGAATAAAGGACTGTTTTTGTCGAATGGCATGTCTCAATATAAAAATCTACATCAGCCAAATAAGAAATCAAGTGATCCTTCAACAGTAGTTTATACAATCTGCTTCATTCTGTTATAGAAATGAAGGCACCTGAAACTTAAACTACAGAATCCTGGACCAGGAAAACTGAATGCTTAAAATTAATTATGGACAAAAAATACATTTTAGTGCTATGCAGTTGTAATTTGCAGTTTGGTAGAAATCAGTATAATACCAGATGCCACAGCTTCCACTCCTCCCACACACTTTCCACGTGAACTTGGTTTGATGTCATCAGCCTCCTGGTTTGCCTCATATTACTTCTGGACTGTTTGGTGTCTTTCATATGCCAGCATTTTGATCTAGAACCTGTCATACAGGTAGAGCCCTGTTAGTAATAAATCTAGAAAAATCTAGAATGCTAAGGACCCTGCATATTATGCCTTTAGAATCCTGTCAGTTGTACATCTTGGGCCCTGTCAGGGACCAGATTATGAATTTAAAAGATGCTACAATTTTATAAAAAGCTTTCAACTAGATAAAGCACAGAAATAAGCCCATAACCAAATTCTTAAGGAAAAATAAAACTCAGTCAACTTTTTCATGCAGTTAATATCAAAATACATTCTTAATTATTACTAAGTGCCTCACTACATAGGAGATTTGTGTGTTGTCAGAAAAAAAAAGCAGAATCCCTGTAAATATACAACATGGTCAATGTTATTACCATATTTTCCAACATTATTATTGTGATTCATGAAATACATTTCATGAAATATTAAAATTAAAAAATTTGATGAGTAACTAAACTCACTCTTGATTTTTTTTTTCATTTATATCCACATTTCTGACTGTTTCCATCCGGCAAGGTCCCTAATAGCCTTATATTTGTTTTGCCTAAGGCTAATCCTTAGCTTGAAGGCTGTCATACCCATGATGTGACCCTCTAGAGTGGCTAATGTGCTTATGTGCCCAAACTCACTCTAACTATAAATACAAAAGAGGGGCATAAAGTCCTACAGAGGGATAGGGTGCATTGTGTGATATTCACATAAAATAAGTGTTGTACATCTAGGCATCAGATGCAGAACACAGAATTCCATGCATGTAAAAGTAATTCACCTGCAGAGCAAGGCAGGAAGTAAGTCCATCATATGAATCATCTAGTGGTGGACACATGAACAGAAGTCAACTGTTGTTTAGTCTTTACATTCAGAAGAATACAGATAGAGTAATCAGGACTATTTGCCAGAGCTAGTGCCGAGACTGTATCAAATGTTTACCAGAATCTGACTATGTATTCTTCGAAGGAGAAGGGGGAAGATGGCTATGAAATAGATGCACAAATGTGTGACAAGGAGGAAGAGGGGGCAAGAATACATTATATTTTAGCACAAAAGATAGTCCTGCATATGGGATGGAAGTGAAGAAAGAATATTCAAAGGAAATCCATGGAAGATTTTTTCACATAATACATGGGGACAAAAGGATCACCTCCCAAACTAAAGCACTACTGAAAGTTGAAACTTTCATGAACTAGTGAATAGAATAAACATAACGTATTTCTGATGACAACCACTGGTGATAACAGCATTCAAAGAAAACAAACCAAAATTACAGACTCAGATAAGCACAGCAAAAGGGTCACAGTTCCTTATCCGTTGACAATATTTATGCATTTTAATTGATGTATTAATATTTTCCTTTGTTAAATGGATGTGTGAATCAATCCATTTTTAGAACTTTTAAATTCAAGACAGTGATCAGAAAGCTGTGAGTTCTATCCCCATTCCAGGTATTTTTATTCAAGTGCAAATATTAACACTACAATGCAACATTAGAGAGTTGCTGCAATCTGGAGGTACCAATTTTCAAATGAGACATTAAACCAAGGTCCCATTAGACTGAGATGGTACTACCTTAGGATCCCATTGCAACTGATAAATAGAGTAGAATGCTTTATTTATATACTCATTTATATGTTAAAATATTTATATATCTACATACCATGTACATATTTTCATCAGACATTTTTCTTCCTTTTTATCTGTTAACTTTCATTTCCTTTTTGTCATAACCAAAACCTAATTTTCTTTACTCTTTCACTCAGCACCCATTGCTTGTTATATAAAATCTCAAATTATATTCCATTCCAAATAGAGCATAAACAAGTAATCAAAGCCCTAACTCTGACTCAGGTGATTTGTGTTCATATAGTGGTTCAGATGTCTGAGGTGTTGGCAGAAGGGAATGGATGTACCTATCCTGGGAGGAAGGACTGCAATGATAAGTGTGGACTCTCTCATCCTCTGGTGGAAGCAGGATGGCAGAACAGGTGGGTCCAGGGACATGTTCACCCGGAGCCTGGGGAGTAACATGCTTTCTGACCACTCCTCATTGCCTAAGCCGGCCCGCAAGATGGTGCCACACAATAAGTGGTGGGTAGGATTGGGACCATAACTTACATGGATAGGAATGGCAGCTCCTTGTCTTCCATTTTTCTCCTGCACCAGTTGGGACCCCAGCCGGGGGGGGGGACAACCACAAGCTGCTGAAATATAAAAGTATAAGTGCCCCTTAGGATAAACATAATGAGTTGAGCATAACTCATAAAGGAAGCCACACTGCCATGTCAGTCAGCCCTGAATCAAGGTAAAGAGAGACCATGATCAGTAAAACATAAATAAGTTTGCAGTGTTTACCTACACTTTTAACATCCTTTTCATGATTTTTTCATATCTCCCATACAGTTCATTTTAATTTCTCTAAGATCACTATATTAAACACCAATGCTATTTTTTCCTAAAAACCTCTAATCCTTCTGGAGGTCCAGAAAACCACACACACATTCAGTATTTCTTCCCAGATCTATCCTATGAAAACCACACACACATTCAGTATTTCTTCCAAGATCTATTCAACGAAAACCACACACACATTCAGTATTTCTTCCTAGATCTATCCTATGAAAACCACTTATATGTTCAGTATTTCTTCCCAGATCTATCCTGTACTGATACATAATATTTCTTCACTCTGGTTTGCACTTCATTAATCCTTTGACATGCAGTCCATTTTTCTTCATCTACAATATATCACCTAGTTACCGACTAATATACTTGCATTATGTATATATATCTATATATCTTCATATATAACTATATATATATATATATATATATATATATATATATATATATATATATATATATATATATATATATATATATATATATATATATGTGTGTGTATGGATTACCTTTCAAATCCTGAATCCCAGAACACCAAACACCAGAATCTCTAGATGACAATGTTGAAGGCTTACAATCACAAATGGCCAATTTTTCACAGGGAAAAGAAACACTTGTCCATCAGTTAAGTTCAACACACCGGCCTATGTAAAAACCACCTTGGTTGGGGGGGCTACGCTATATATGCTAATGCTGGGATCGCACTACAGTGGAGAAATGGGCATATTTCCACATGCTGGAAATATATATATATATATATATATATATATATATATATATATATATATATATACACACACACACACACACACACACACACACACATACATTCATATATTTGTGTGCGTGTGTGTATATATGTACTACCTTTTCTTCCTTTTTCTTAAAAATCAACAGCCATTACAATATTAATCAACATCCATTAAAGAATTAACTAATTTATATATATATATATTTTTTTTTCATACAGTTCCATTCCCCTGTGTACATATGTATAAGCATACAAAGCTGTAAGTCTTTTTGCTCCTCTTTTAACAAATATGACATCCACACAACTTTTACCTTTCATTCCACATTAAATCTGTAATTCCTAAGCATACCTCTCTGCCCAGTGACCAAATATCCCTTCTTTCCCTAACCCTAAAACTGAACTCTTTATCTTAATGTCAAGAATTTCATATCTAGAAAACAGATTGTATCATGTAACAAATGCTGGCACCTATGTAGTATCATCTCTAATCTTCCTAAGGCATCTGGAAAATTTTAATACTTAAAGATATCACACTACCATTATCTTTTTTTTCTTTTTTCCACATCGTCATCTGTATTTTCATTAAATTTACTTACACTTTCCGATACTTATTTTTTATTCCCATGAGTTTAACTAAGTTTGGCATCTTCATCTTCCATCTCACGGGCGTGTCCTGCACAAGAGCCAGAAATATCCTTAGTTGTATTTTCAAGTTACAATTTGCTGTAAAATGCCCTGTTTCTCCACAGTACGCGAATCATCTTTTAGAACATTTACTAAATGATCTCTTCCAGAAAAAAAAAATTTTCAGTTGATTCCAATAACTTAAATCTCCATTTGCTGTATATTCACAACACTTGGTAAATGAAACAATTTATATGGTTACATTTCTGATGTAACCCATGCTTCTCACCTTCATTTACATATAACCTTTTGATCTATATTGTTCACTTCATTTACTAAAGCACAAATGCTTTTAAATATGTCTGTTTGAATTTCTTGGTAACAGAGGGATCATAAACTGAGGAAAATTTTCATCTGACCTGCACACAGAAGTCAATCAGTGCATACTTAATCTCCAAAGTTAAATCAAACCTTTTCACAAGTATTGCAACCATTTCAAAATCCAGAATGCTTTAGCTGCCAAATATATTACTGAATGTATCTTATACCTCAGGGTTTACTCTATTGGTCCCCAATTACATATCTATCTGTAATTTTCTCAATCTTTTCACTTAACCTTATCAGTATTTTTTTACATTTATCATAGTTCCTCAAGCCTCTGTACATCCGCAACCACTGGTGTATAAGTTTTATTCTTTCAAACAATTCTTGGCTTCACATGATTCTTTGAAGCATGCATACCTTCCCCATTATTGTGTCTCTCCTTCCTTAAAGGTATTCCACTCTAGATTCCTACTCAGGACATCAGGAATATATTTTCTGAAGCCATTCCACTGGTATTCCCAGGTCAGTCATGACTATTTACAACAGAAGGTTTTTCCTGAATAATGTTGCTCCATAATCTGCTTGAAACTTCAAGAAGGTAATGTTCACTGAAAATTTTAAGGAAAGGTTAAGCAGGTTAACCTCCTTTTTGCATAGCTGTAATAACCACACTGTCAAAAGTATTTTAGCTGACATTCACCATTCCTACATAATTCAAAAGACAAACAATCTCCAAGTTGGTGCACACTCCAGGATATTCTCCCACTCATAAAAAGTAGGGGAATTTCCAAGGTGTCCTAGCCATATTTCCTTTTCTGTATAAATAGTACAGACATAGTGAAACTAACTGTTTGTTTTTTTTTACAATGTGTGGACTAACAGTTATTGGATAATACATTTAAGCTCTAGTTTTCACATGGTGCGTATTTGAGAAGTTATTTTTTCTGACTTATAACAAATAAGCTGTATGTAGTATTTGGAACATCTACAGAATACTGATACCAATAAATTGTATACACACAGAAAAAATATGCAGACATCAAATTAAAATGTAAGCACACTGACAATATAATTTATGCAAATCTTACAGCCTATGGACAACCTCAAGGACCCTTCTTAGGGAGGACTATAATAAAGTTCTGTAGAAGCAATGCTTAATTATTTACAGAGTACTCATTATTTAAACTAAATAATATGCAATGATTGTATGAAAAATAAAGGCTTATCTAAGCATCACAAGTGTACTAGACTGATTGTCCATGCCTAAATATTCATATTACTGCACTTAGCAATTAAATACAAAACTTTCAACTAGCTCTGTTGACACAGACAAGTAAAGCCCTATGGTCCAGGCAACTGGAGTTTATTTAGCATCTTAAACTCATGTAAAAGCTACAATGGGAGGAAGGGAATGGTCGCCATCAGAGTGAGGGAGTGAAACTAGCCACATACTACCATATTCCCTTACAGGAGGGGTCCATGGCCTGGGGATGGGTGCTTGGCTCACTGAGCCTCAGTTTGGTGGCGGATATCAATGCAGGTGTACAGAAGAATGCAATTACATGGAAAAAGGTATTCATAGGTTCATAGGTTCATAGGTTGGTACTAGGCTATCAGCCCTAGGACCTATACAAGCCTAGCCATAACAATTCCCTGGCTATTTTTTCCCACACTATTTACTTCCCTGGACCCCTGTCTAGCAGGGCAACTGACGTGATCCCCGGGGTGAATTTTCTTTCTCCCATCCAATCGTCAAGATTCCTTTTGAAGAGGACCAAAGAGGCACTCTGCTTGACATGTATGGGCAATCTATTCCAGAGTCTGGGGAGTCTCTGTGTCAGGAACCTATCCCTCCAGCATGTTTTGTTTATTGTGATGACAAGGTTTAGATCCCTGGAGCATGTGGCTCTGAGGGATTGGGATTTCTTTAAGTGTAGCATGTCCAACAGCTCTGGGTTTGACATGGCCTTGTATGTTAAGCAGAGATTGCCTCTGAGTAGACGATATGCGACAGAGTATAGCTGGAGTTTTTTAAGGCGGTCAGCATAGGGCATCTGCTTTAGGCCTGTGATTCTTTTAGTGAGGTATCTCTGCGGCATTTCCAGTTATTGCAGATGTCTTGAGAGGTACATACCAAACGGGGCATTGTATTCTATAATGGGTCTAATGAGGGATGAGTACAGTGGGACAATGACCTCCTTTTTTCTGGATGAAAAGCCCTTAGTGATGAGGTGTGCCACATAGAAGGATTTCCTGACTGTTGTGGTGATGTGGTTATCAAAGGTGAGACCACTGTCCACCTGTGTCCCTAAGTCTCTTATCACACTTTTGGTGTTTAGTGCACTGCCACCTATATGATAATTAAGGCCTCTTTAGTGCACTAGATTGCACATTCCCCTGGCAGCTGCAAGGTTAGCATCACTTAAAAAATGGGAATGATTTTTTTGAGCTGGGATACAGGATCTGAATTGCCTAGACATAGTAAGGTCTTATTACGTTTAATGGTGTTGGCAGCCAAAAGGCATTTAGTACAAAGTGGAAATAAAAATCTATTTTCACATTGTGGAGGTCCTGGATATTATAAAGGAGACAAAAGAACTAAAAGAGGGATATTTAGAAAAGAGAAAGAGTAAATTTCATAGAAACAAATCAAATCTGTGGGAACAATATATGCAGAATATTGTTTAGGAGGAGCAGTAAAGTTTAAAGAAGGCAGGAATTGACAAACTTGTATAATGTTGGAGTGAATAAAATTGCTAAACATGTATACTGAACAACAATGGAAATGGTTATTGCAATTTCTTTTCTGTCAGTGTATGCAATAACATGTTATACATTAAATTCGATGATTTAAAAGAGATGCTTAAAAAGCAAAAAAAGAAGACAAAAGTCCTATGTTAGGCATTGAATAGTTCATGTAAAGGAATACTGTGTGTATTTCATTGAGGTTCAGCCTGCAAAGCTTAGATACCATATGAAATCCTCAAATAAATTTTAGTTGAATCTCAAGTAGGATTTAAAAATATATCCAGATTGATAGTGGCATAACCTGTCGTTAAACTCATTATCTTCAGAGCTGTAGCCTGAAACCAACGGTCTCAGTTAATAAAATATCAAGGAGACAGAAAGACAGACAGAAATTAATTTTACAGTTAAAAAAAAACAAGAAATTCAGAGCTATAGGCAATGGCCAAACTTCCACACTGCAAAATCTTTACTTTAGAAGTTCAGAACAGTTGACCATCTTGTCAACCACTTCAGGAAAGATCCTGGCCATGTGTGTAGTCTATTTAGAGGGTCAGACAATAAACCAACAGCAACCAGAAAAATATATCACATGATGAGTCATTGCAAGGCAGATAGTTCATAACTACTACTCACACCAGATGAATTCACTGAAGAATATTCTTCCTTCTTTCAAGATCATACCTTTTCTAATCCTCCCATGTAACCCGCTTAGAACCTTGCATTCCCTTTTCTATTTAAAAAGAAAACAAGTAGACTGTTCTCGTTCCTAGCTATTCAGAGATCTCCTGGCTCAGATGGTCTCTACCAATGGTTTATCATATTGTGTGAAGAAATAATAACCCCATGTATTTCATCTCTTCAGCTCTCCATCACACAGCACACATTTTCCTGTCTCTAGAAGAAAACTATCATCATGCCCACTATAAACCATAACAAAACTATAAATACATCAGAACTTAGGCTAAGCTCTCTTTTACCACATCTTGGTAAGTCACTGGAAAAAGCAGTATATAATCAGATTAAAAGCTACTAGAACCGACAGAATATATTATCCACCCATGGGCATGAATTTATATAACACAGAAGCACCCAAACTGAATTCTGTATACTTTCTGGTACAATCCTTCCTTGTACTAACAAAGGTCACTTAGCTGGTGTCCTTTACATTTACTACACTAATGCTTTTGACTGTGTGAATCATAATCTTTTATTAAATGCCTCATATTATTGTGTTGGTACCCTCTTCATAGTAGATGTTTTCTTCTTAGTGTACTACTGCAACTCTTTATACTAATTACTTTTTTGTGTATTGCCTTACAGTCTATATTGAATCTGTAACCACTGTAACTTAGATATTGTTTGTACTTATGAAATTCTTAATATACCATCTTTGTATTTTTTTTATTTCTTTCATTAACTATGTTTTTAGAGTTTTTCTCCCCAGGCGTCTGCCGGAAAGGGGTCTTGCATGACCTGGAGAGACCTTCCTGATAACCAAATGCAAATAAATAAATAAATAATACCACCCAAGACATTTCCCCAAATGTACATGCACTACAAATGTGGAGAAAAGCCCCCTGTACCCCACCTACAAGACCAGTGACATAGGGGACTATGCCGCAAACCCCCCTTTTACTTACATATATTAACTCTGTAGTCACGCAAACCTCAGGGAAAAGAGAAAAACACATTGTAAGGGTGAATTACAATTTCACACAACAAACACATTCCAGGAGCCAACGTTCAGGAAAATAGCATCCAGTGGTGTATTTCTGGGGTACCTACATTTGAACAGACTTAGCTCTCCTTTTCCAGTCTATCTGTAGAGTAAGAAAATGCTCATGCCACAATAAACCAGCCTCCACATTTCCCCCCTCTTCTTCATTTTAGTACTTTTGTGTAGATTGTGAGGACAAGCCTTTCATATTATCCCAGAAAAGTAAAGAAAAGACATTACCTTGGCAAATGGGAGTCTTGAAAAAGTCTCAATTAAGTTGTGAAGGTGGAGAAGGAAAATGGAGTTGGAAGACTAGACTATAGACCGATGATTTTCAGCCAGGATTGTCTAGAACCATAGTCTTTTCATAGCATCCAACTGAGATTATGTCACAAACTTCTATTAATCTTAAAAATCTAAATAGCTTTTCTCAGTGAGAGAAAAATACAAGTACATCAGCCTATAGTTCATTTTCATAGTCAACAACTGTGCAGAAAACATAATTTGTAAGTTAGATGTAAGGGCTATAGCATTCCTAACTTTCATTCATTCAGTTGGCAACTTAAACCCTATGTTTTAAATCAATTTAGTGAAAAGCCATTACATTGTGTCTTGTTATTAGCAACATAAATGTAGTCATATACTGTTTCCACAACATTTTATTCTGTCTACCTGTCACATCACTCATAAACCTAGAATTGTTACAAAATTATTATGTAATTATGTGGTCACATCAGATGAAATGTGTCTTTCTGCTGACATCTGCATGTATCTGCCACCACAAAGAGGATGAAAACAACTATACTAGGCTCACAGCTGTCAAGCAGAAAAGGTCAGTGCCTGAGACTGTAACCACTTTGGCTCTGGCCATTTTCCAGAGGTTCAAAAGTTTTGACTATTTTTGCTCTGTCTCTGTCTATAAAGGAATATGCCTCCAAATGACTTGGCATGACCTCATGAAATTTCCAGACAATCATACCTAAGACATTTCCTATAAAATATCTTAACATTGTGCTTCTAGCATTAAATTTAATGTATCACCTTTATCTTAAGTTTTAATTGCAACATAATAATGCAATATAAAATTAAAGCACTAGCAGTTATTCTACTAGTAACTTCTTTTTCATTCCTGTGTTAGATTGGCACCTCTACCAAATAAAGAGCACTTTATTTTATCTAGGCCAATCATACTAGTCTATGTCTGAACTAACCCACAGTCAAATTTTTTCATTTTTAGTGTAATTATTCATTCCATAATGGTTAAAAATGTCAAACACCTACTTTTGGCTTTCCAAGATGGCTGCATACTGACCAACAGCTTAATTTCAGCTCCCCTGGTATAACAAAATAAACTAAGTAATAAATAAGGGCCAGTAATTCTGACAGTTTTAGCAACATTCAGTTACTAGCTAGTAAATACACTGCCTGGATGCTTTCTAAGAAGAAACTTAGAAAGCCTGAAAGAAAATCAGCTAGAAAAGATGAAGAGAAAACACTGACTGAAAAATCTTGCAGCTGTTCAGCAAAAAAGCAGTTCAAGTTTCAGTCTGGTATAAGAGATGGCCTCCAGTAATTTAGAGGAAAAAATAAATTAAATGTTCTCAGATCTGGTTGAAATAAATGAAACACTGAAGAATTATATCAACTGAAATAACACAAGGATGGAAAAAAATGGAAGAGGCATTAAACAGCTGTTCAGATGAACTGATAAAACTGCAAAAATCAGAGGTCAAAATGAAGAAAAGGCTGGTTGAATATGAGACTGTTCAAGAAGAGATGGTTAAAGAATGGTAGAGCTAGGAGGATAAGAACATGCAGAGAAAACCTGAGATTTTCTGCCATACTAGAGAAGCTGAAAGGAACAGACTATATTAACTTTATGAAAACCCAAATAAGTGACTGGACTGGTACCCCACAGCAGGGTTTGTTAATTGAAAGGGCATATTGTGTGCATACTCCAAACCCAACCATGAGAAAGCAGCAAAGATCTGTCTTAGTAAAGATGCAATCAAACCAACAGAAAGAGTTGATCCTGATGAAACTGTGTCAGAAAGTCAAAGTATGAAAAACTGGAGATAATAGTATGCTTGTGGAAAATGATTATTCACTGTACACCAGGCAGAAGAGAAACACATTTATCCCAGTAAGTGGATAATGTTGAGAGCCAAGTGTGATATTCAAGCTGCTGTACCCAGTTGTCTTCAGAATATTATTTACTGGAGGACCAAAAGTAATTTTTTTATGCAGAAGAGGTTAAGGAGGAAATACAAAAGTTTGTCCAACAAAAGGTGAGCCATCAAACAGAAAGGAACTCTGTTTTTTGTTCTTCTGATAATAAAGCTGATAGAATGACTTTGCCAGTAAAACATTTTCCAATGTTCCAAAGAAAAATGTTTGAGAGACAGAATAAAGCACAGGAGTAGACTGGAAGAATTGGATGTACCTTGGACTTGAATCGGAGTCTGGGATTGGGAGATGGAGATGAGGAGGAAGAAGATCAGCAACACTGAAATTAGTGAATAAATGTGAGAATATAAGACACCAAACATATTTGTGAAATATGGCTTTACAAGAAAAAGTGGCTGAGATGGATTGGACTTTTGTTGACTTTGCTAAACTTGTGAGTGACTGAAAGGCATGTTACCCACTTGAAGACATTAATGTCTGGAAGAATACTAAAAGGCAAAAGAAAAAAACCTGACTGTAAGTTGAATGATTATTGTTCGTAACAGCATTTCTATAAAACATGTCATGATATAAATTGCATGTTACATAGTAAAGCATCGTCTGTTACAAAGTTGCTAATGTAAGCAAATACTTTTTTTTCTCTTTGTTAGTTTTAAGAAATGTAGGCATTACAATGTATAAAGAGAAGAAATACTGGACAAAAGAACATTTAATCTTGAGGTGCTGGGATGGGGAATGGGATGTAAAAGTGTATTGATTATAATATATGTAGATATGAGATGTTTTCTTTTAATTTTGCATAGCTGAATTGGATTAATGCCTATGATTTAATCTAATAACAAGTTTTAGTGTAAGCAAGCAGGCTTTAAAAACAAGAGACCATCCATAGTCCCATCAGGGATTCCAATATCCTAGACCTGGTAATTACCAACATGGGAAATTGATGCTCCACACCTATGGGCACCCCCTCGTTGGTCAGGTCAGACCATTAGCTAATCACCCTTAACATCCACATCCCACCCCCACTCTCCAGTAAGGAAACCTCCATAAAAACCTCTCCAAAGCCAACCTCATGCTACTCAAGTCAGAAGTGACAAACTTCATGACACCTATGCAGATGGAAACTGAAAGTCTGACTGCTGAGTCCTACACTAAGGCACTGTACGAGCACATCCACTCATGCATGAATTGTGCCATCCCAAATAGAACCAAAATGCTCTCCTCCAAAAATGGAAGCCGATCTGGTGGTCCCCTGCCATAAACAAACTTTACAACAAAAGGAAGAAACTGTTGCAGAAAAGTGGAAAATCCCACGATGCAAAAAATTCCCTTACCAGCCTCAGTAAGAAGCTGAGATCCCTAGTAAAATCCTCCAAAGCTAGTTTCAAAAATAAAATTGTCAAAGATTCCAAAGACAACCACAAGGCTTTCTATAACTATGTCAAGAATCTAAATGGCAATGCTCAGATCTGCTCTGAGCTACAACAGAATGGCATTAAATAGACTGATCCCAAGGATATTGCCAGTATCCTGGCAGATTGATTCAGTGCCAACTTCACCCCCTCTTACCCCCTAAACGACCCATCTCAATACCGGAAGATTGCCAAATTTCAGTAATAATGGCCACACAGGTAAAAAAAAACACTCTCCAAAGCTAAGAATACAGCATCCATAGGACTAGATGACATCCTGGGCTGTGTACTACATGAACTACAAGATGAACTGGCACCTCACCTAACTGTCATGTTTAATCATACCCTCACCTCAGGTTTCATGCCCACTGAGTGGCGCACAGCTACAGTTATCCCACTCCACAAGGGGAGATCCACCTTGGATCCCAGGAACTACCACCCCATCAGTCTGATGAGCCTGATCTGCAGGGTCATGGAACGTATTATCATGGAACTTATAAACAAAGATATTGGCAACCTTCAAACACTAGACTCCACCCAATTTGGGTTCATGAAGGGCTGATCTTGTCTCCTGAACCTGACTGACTTCTTCGAATCAGTCTCCAGAGTCGTGGATGACGGTAAGGCAGTCCACACAGCCTTTCTGGACCTTGCCAAGGCCTTTGACATGATCCCCCACTCTAGAATCATAGTTAAACTTACTAAGCTGGGCATTAATCCCTATGTCTCTCGATGGGTTGCCAACTGGCTTACTGACAGAACCCACACTGTAAAAGTAGCTGACTCCAAATCCAACTCCAGACAAGTGACAAGTGGAGTACCTCAGGGTTCAGTCCTGGGACTGCTCTTGTTTGGAATCTACTTCTCTGAAGTACAGGCCAACACTAAGCATCTCTGGCTAACAAAGTTTGCAGATGACTGCAAACTGGGAGCCATTACTGAATCCCCAAATGATGTGGATACTCTACAAAAGGGTCTAATAGAAACAGATGCTTGGTGCCAGATCCATGGGCTCAAGCTCAATGCTAATAAATGTATAGTTATCCCCTTTGGGAAAAAACATGTACCCATGAATTACCACATAGGTGGCAGTACACTAAACACTAACTAAAAACTTAGGGACTCAGGTGGACAGTGGTCTCACCTTCAATAACCACATTGCCACAACAGTCAGGAAATCCTTCTATGTGGCACACCTCATCACTATGGGCTTTTCATCCAGAAAAATGGAGGTCATTGTCCCACTGTACTCATCCCTCATTAGACCCATTATAGAATACAACGCCCCATTTGGTAGGTACCTCTCAAGACATCTGCAACAACTGGAAAGGCTGCAGAAATACCTCACTAAAAGAATCACAGGCCTAAAGCAGATGCCCTATGCTGACTGCCTTAAAAAACTCCAGCTATACTCAGTCGCATATTGTCTACTCAGAGGTGATCTCTGGTTAACTTACAAGGCCATGTCAAACCCAGAGCTGTTGGACATGCTACACTTAAAGCAATCCCAATCCCTCAGAGCCACATGCTCCAGGGACTCCTTCAGAAGGGACTCACGGAAACAGATAGCTGGTGCCAGAGCCATGGCGCCAAAAATGTATAGTCATACCCTTCGGGAAAAACAAGGTAACCCCAAGCTACCATATAGGTGGCAATCCACTAAGCACAGAAGAGGTTATCAGGGACCTGGGGACCCAGGTTGACAGTGGCCTTTCTTTTGACACTCACATTGCTAAAGTGGTTAGAAAGACCTTCTACATTGCCCACCTGATCATGAAGGGATTCACATCCAGATCTAGTGAGGTCATTGTTCCCTGTACTCTTCACTTATCAGACCAATGATCGAGTACAATGCCCCATTCGGGATGTATCTCACCCGACATCTGCAGCAATTGGAGAGGCCCCAAAAGTTCCTCACCAAAAGGATAAAGGACTCCAAAATCTGTCACATGCTGCCAGATTGAAGCAACTCCAGCTCTATTCACCTGCTCAGAGGTGACATGTGCCTGACATACAAGGCCATGTCCAACCCGAATTAATGGACATGCTCCACCTCAAAAATCCAAATCCACCAAAACCACTAGAGCAAGCGACTTAAACCTTAGCACTGACATAAATAGGACGTGCTGGAGGGATAGATTTATCACTCAGAGACTCCTATGCTGTGGAATAAACTCCCGGACCATGTGAAGCACAGCACGTCGCTGACTCTGCTCAAGAAAAATCTAGACCTGTGGATGGGAGATAATCATCTCTGGGTCACTGCTGGACAGAGGCACAACAAACTAATGGGCACAGTATTTTTTCATATAAGGCTAGGCTTATAAATGCCTTAGGGCAGATAGCCTAGTATAAACCTATGAACCTATGAACCTAAACCTTGTCATCACAATAAACAAAACATGTTGGAGGGATAGGTTCCTGACCCAGAGACTCCCCAGACTCTGGAATAGACTGCCCATACATGTCAAGCAGAGTGCATCCTTGGCCCTCTTCAAAAGGAACCTTGACGATTGGACGGGAGAAAGGAAATTCACCCCAGGGATCATGTCAGTTGCCCTGCTAGACAGTGGTCCAGGGAAGTAAATAGTGTGGGAAGAAATAGCCAGGGAATTGTTATGGCTAGGCTTGTATAGGCCCTAGGGCAGATAGCCTAGTACCAACCTATGAACCTATGAACCACTGTGAATGTAATGAATCATTTTCCTTTAACAAATAAATGCTCAGTGTGAGTTGAGAAGTCTCCAGCTGTCCATAGCTGTACACTTTCTGCTTATGTTTCTATTGAAACAAGCTGTCTACAGGTAAAGGCAATAAAGCTTGAGATGGCTGGACATTGTATGCTTATAAAAATGTAAAATTAAGAGGTACATGAGCAAGCAGCTTCAGAAAAATAAAGTTTAAAATTATTGGATGTGAATAAGAGATCACAGCTTTTCTGGTCCCTAAATTCTTCAGTGCATTTACTAGAATGGTGTATAGTTTTGTTTTATTTAAAGATAGCTACTGCAGTTTTTCTTAAGGTTAAAAGTTAATGTTTTCTGAAACATATAATCTGTTTTTCACAGCTGGCAGGAGAATAAAGATAAGACAATTAGTGCAAGTAGGACCACAGGCCATAGCATGCATCTTAGCATGGATAACTTTAATTTTAGGTTAGGTAATGCCTATGAGTGCAACTGTCAATTTGGGACAATTGTTGCATTCAGAAGGGTTAAACTTCATGTGGGAGGGTAGTATAATAGTTAAGGTGTTTACCTTTCATATGCAAAGTGCAGGTTTGAGTCTCACATGGGGTAATTGGCTACACTTATAATGGCCAACAAGGGCAGTTAGCCTAGTACTAATATATGAACCATTATTTGAATATGTACTTACTTTTTTGTGTATGTTTTAAGTTGATAGGTTAAGAGGGTAATGGGGGAGGTGTTTGACTTTTTGTCTGAAAGTTTTCATTAAAACAAAAAGTCTTATAAAATGTGACATAGATTCAAATGGAAATAACAAGGAACAACTGTATAAGGGATCAACCTGCCGGACATTTATGGGTGCATGTAACAAAAAAGCTGTCAACAGACATTTAAAAAGATGTCATGTATAATAGGCGAGAATAATAACTTCTAATCATAATGGTTGCACTGTCCCTATTGTTTTGGAATGTTAATGGTGTCACATGTATAGACAAAAAGATAAGAGTACTGGATTATATTAAGAAATGCATTCTGCAAATATCAACACTACAGGAGATACCTTTGGAAAAATGTGAGCATGTGAATTTGATAAAAAAAGAATTTCATGATTGATATTCAGTAGACTATTGGAGATAAAGCAAAAGAGGAGTACTTCTACTAATTGCTAGAGAAACTCCAATAGTGATTGAAGAGGAAAAAAAAGATAACAATGGTAGATTTCTGGTGGTAAATGGTTATTATAAAGCTTAAGAAAACTATGGGATAAATAATCAGTTTTCAGCAGGGAATATTACTTATAGGTGGGGACTGGAATTTAATTTGCAACAATCAGGATGTGTCTGGGAGACCTAGAAGGAAAAATATAACAAAAGAGGGCAGATTTCTGCAGAAATGAAAGAAAATATTTGGAGTAGAAGAAGTGAATTCAGTAGGAGGAACTCTGAGACAATTTACATATTATTCCCCATGGCACAATAACTTGGCTAACTAGACAGAAATTATATTTCACTGGCATATGTGCATTTAATTGAAAGCTTTGACACACATCCAATAACTATTTCAGACCATGCACCAATAACAACTAAGATTAAAATGCAGAGTAATAAAGTAAAAATGAGACACTGGTGCTTTCCGACCTACCTGTTAAAAGGAGAGGAATTTAAGAAATAGGTAGTAGAAATTATTTGAGAGTTGTTAGGGAAGATAGAAATTTCTTCAGAAGGTATAGCTAGTTAGTGGGGAAAAAAGATAATGGAGTTTAAAAATAGAGTAGCTGTAAAAGAAAAAGAGATATGGTTAAGAAGTAACAATAATTATTTAGGGTGACAAATGTTAGGATATTGTACAATATCAGGAATCTCAAAGAACAAGAATAGAAGAAGAGATGCAACTGCAGGGTTCTAAACAGAAAATACGGGAGTATCTAGATCTATGCATGAGTTTAGAAAGATCGCTGATAAACAACTGTTTTTGATAATTAAAAAACAGAAAGTAGAAAAGGTTGTTGTCAAACTTAGGGAGCCTAAAACAAGAAAATACCCAGACATCTTGTAGAGGTATTAGTGATAATTTGAAAATTTTAGGAAAATTTTGTATAAAGCAGAGAAATGTGGAAATCAAGAAAAAACACCAATGGAAATATTTATGGAAGACGTAAGTATGCCAAGGTTAGAGGTAGATAAGGCTCAATTATTGACAGTTAGGATAGGAGAAGATGAGATAAAACCAGTGATGTATAATCGATTTACAGGAAAGTCTCCAGCAATAGATGGGTATTCCTGTGGACATTTGGAATATAGGAGGGAAGAAAGTGATAAAGATTCGGAAGGTTTTGTTTAACAGCATTTTAAGTGGTGGGGAAGTGCCAACAACTTGGAAAAAAGCTGTGCTGGCTGTAATATCTAAAGATGGTAAAAACCCATTAGACACAACTTCATATAGGCCCACATCAATTTTACAGCATGACTATAAAGTGTTTTATCTTTATACTAGCTAAAAGAATGGTAAAGGTTCTGCCAAAATTAATAGATATAAATCAATGTGATTTTCTGGCAGGGAGGCAAACATTTCACAACATTAATAGAAGAATAATGATCCAGAGGGAAGCAGAATGTAAGAAAATATTGTTGTTAGTGGTGGGCCTTAATTTAGAGAAAGCTTTCAACAGAGTAAACTGGGATTTTATGAGTAGGGCAAAGGAAGGATTTGCATTTTTTGATACAATAATAAGGTTAATTAGGAGGATATATGAGGAATTAGAGGCAAAAATTGAAGTGGAAGGGTTCCTCTCTAATAAGTTGTGTCTGAACAGAGGAACCAGGTAGGGGTGTCCTCTTTCCCCTTTGTTATTTGCAATATATGTAAAGTCACCTGAACATAAAATAAGGGACTCAAAATTCAAGGATATAATTGGTATGGCAATCAAGAAAAGCTGGCTTTATTTGCAGACAATATTATTTTGTACATGGAAAAAACAGAAAAGGCTATCTTAGTGTTGTGAAACATTCTGAGACAGTTTCAAGTCTTTTAAGGATACAAAATTAATGAAGATAAAACAAAGGCTATAGCTGTAAAGTATGTACCCAAACAAGAACTGCTTCAGCAATACATAATTTGATGTTGACAGGAAAAAATCAAGTATTTAGGAGAATGAGTTAAAAAGGATTCTGTTACAGCAGCTAAGGATTAATAGGAAGAAACTAAACCAAATATAATACAAACACTGAGAGAATGGAATCTGTTTATCATTATGGCGAATGGGATATAAGCAGTGAAAATGGTTTTCATCCCTTTAGTTTTATATACAGATCAAACATATTTTTATCAACCAGAAGAGAAGTTGTGGATGGTAATTCATGAAGTGCTCAATGTTTTTACCTGGGAGAGGAAGAGGGCAAAGTCATGTGAGATAAGATCAGCCTTCCAATAAAACAAGGTGGCTTAGGATTACCTGATATGAAGGGATATTTTAGAGCTACACAGTTAACGCTCATATATGCATAACAGAAGCAGAAAGCTATAATTCATATTGAAAATTTTGGAATTTAAGAAATAAGGAGAGAGTGGGATTTTGGATGCAGATTCTTAAGGAGAATAACAACAGCTATACAGAATATTATATTAATAAAATAGCTGAAAGCATTCTAAGAACTAAGTCAACATGAGAATAGCAGTGGCTTAGTGTCAGTTTTGTAGTAGAGGAAGCTGAAATATAAATATGTGTGTGTGAGTGTGTGTGTGTGTGTGTGTGTGTGTGTGTGTGTGTGTGTGTGTGTGTGTGTGTGTGTGTGTGTCTGAGTGTGTGCGCATTTATAGATTACCATATGCACACACATGTGGTAATGTGTCAGTGAAGTAAATAATCCTTACAGCGAACAATAGTTTTTTCCTGTTAAAAAATGTAAAATAAAATTGAACAACTTAGGATAATGGTACTGTATTGGAAAGGTTAAAGTAGTGATTGTAGAGTAAAAGTTTAGAATGGTGATGGGATTTGTGCTGTAACTGTTTTGTATCATTTTAGATGCATTATTTCTGTTGCTTTTGTAAATATATGTATCTATCTGTATTTTGTTTTTAATTTCTTTATGTAAAGCGTTTTTATTGTACATACTTTATTTAAAATGCATTTTAAAGTAGTCAGTTTGGATATGTTCTGTGGGATCTTTTGCATCCATCTAAGCTAGGCTACCACTAACTCAGGCAGATTTGACATTGTTTTAGCATCTTGGCATATTCTAAAGTGCACTCCCTCTAACTTAATCTGCAGTCTGGCTATTTTTCTGCCCAGTACTGTCCCCTGAATTAGCATCCCCATCTTTAAAAAAAGTTATTTTCTCCTTTTAAACTGTAGCAAACTGCTTGCTACATTTGAAGCAAGCAGCTACTACAGATTATGCCACACAAAGAGTGTTACAGCCCTTCAGTTCAGACCTCAAATACAATTCTAGCATTTATTTCTAAATGCTGTTATACACTAAAGACCAAGACAGATCTACTGGTGGCATCCCGTAACCATTTGTACCTAGGATGGGTGCCCCCTTCACCCCACCCTAGCTACACATCTGCATCTCACCTTATCTGAACACCATGTAATTTTTTTTTCATTCTTTTTCTCTTTTCAGGAGTGTGATTTTTTTTTGGTAGCTATAGTAAAAGAAAAAAGTAAATGTTACTGTACAGTATGACTGGAATAGCTGACTTCAACTTACAATATTAAAATAAATGTGGCAATTGGGTAGAGAAAAAACAATAAAGCAGTACAAAACAGTCTTGTATTGGCTAGTTATACATTATCTTTAAATAGGATGGTGGTGTAATCCTCCTCTTTGAAGTGTTTGACTGAATCTGTTATGTACTGGATGAAACCATCTTACAGAACTGTACACCCCCTAATGCAACACTGGTTTGCTTGGTCCATCTTGGTGTTCATTTGAACTGAAATAGAGTGGGTATCATCCTACAGTCAGAGTTGGATTTTCCTGATAAGTTAACTGATTTGGACTGACCAGCCACTAGTGCTCAGCTGGTCAGACACAGTTGGGCACTAACTTTAGACAGGCTGACTGCTGGAGGTGTAGCTGATACATTTTGTGCTAAATACTTTGGACATTCTTTAGAATACTAAGTGGTGTCATTGGGATTGATTTGCAAAGGCTTTGTGGTTCCTTATGGGCAGTCTACTATGGTTTTATTACTTGGTCCCAACTCATTGAAAAAAAAAAAAACAAATGGACCAAAGGCTTATTCATAGGATCATAGGATCATAGGAAGTTACTAGGCTATTGACTCTGAGGCCCTTACAAGTCTAGGCAAGAATTTGGCCCATGTTCCAACAAGTCATTACTCTATGCCACTGTCCAGCAGGGACACAGGTGGAATCCCAGGGGTGTATTTTCTGTTCCCCATCCAGTTATCCAGGTTGTGCTTAAAAAGGTTTAATGAGGTACTCTGCTTTACATTGAGTGGGAGTCTATTCCACAAAAGGGGAAGTCTCTGGGACACAAATCTGTCCCACCAACAAGTCCTATTGATGTCACAGACCAGGTCGAAGTCACTCGTGTGGGTTACAATAGTGTTTGATAAAATATATTTTGTGTATTTTAATTAATATATATATATATATATATATATATATATATATTTTTTTTTTTTTTTTTTTAAACTTGTACTTGTTTAACTTTAAGGAAAATTGATTGTTTATTCTTTTATCATGTTATGTTATAGTAGATGTAGGTATTTTATAGCAGTGAAGACATAACTGATTTAAATGTATGAATTTTAGTTTAGGCTTATATATTTAAGAATTTATTTGTTTGATGAATTGATTTGGTATTGTTTAATTGATTAATTAATGGGTGGAGGGAAGTGTATTGTTAGTATAAAAGCTATTTTGTACCTACTGTTATTTGTCTGAAGAAGTCTGGTCATAGAACCAGATGAAAAGCGCTTAACTTTACAGTGTGGTACTGTGGTTTGTTCATTATCATTTTTTTTATTAAAGAGCTGAATAGCTGAAGATTTCTAAGCATCTGAGGTGCTTTTGTCCTGCTTATTTGTTTTTTTCAACAGCTCGTGTGGGTTACTCGAGTGGAGCTTGACTTGCAGATATGCAGCAGTCCCATCAGGGCAAGGTCTGAGATTGCCTTGTATGCCAGACAGAGATCACCTCTGAGGAGTCTGTAGGAGACTGAGTAGAGGGACAGGGTTTTTAGCCTATCTGTGTAGGGTAGATGTTTGAGGCCCTGGATTCTCTGGGTGAGGAAACTCTGTGGTCTTTCCAGCTGCTGAATGTGCTTTGTGAGGTACATGTTGAAAGGGGCATTGTACTCAATAATGGGTCTTATAAGGGAAGAGTACAGGGATGTTATGACCACCTTGTCCCTGGATGAGATACCCTTTCTAATAAGGTGAGCCATGTAGAAAGCTTTCCATACAACGGAGGCAATATGGCAGTTAAAAGTCAGTTTGCTATCAACCTGGGTGCCCAAGTACCTCACGACTGATTGCGTGCTTAGTATCTTATTATCAATGTGATAATTTGTGGGGACATCACTCTCCCCAAAAGGAATGATGCATTTTTAGGGATTCAGACTGAAGCCATGTTTCTGGCACCAGTCATTTGTTTGGGTGAGACCCTCTTGGGGGATGTCCATATCACTAGGGGAATTGATGACAGCACCCAGCTTGCAGTCATCTGCAAACTTGGTCAGCCATAGCCCACTAGATTTGGCCTGCACCTCTGAGAAGTATATCCCAAACAGCAGAGGCCCCAAGACTGATCCCTGAGGTACACCCTCTTGTTGCAGGTCTACTACTTTTGGTGGCTTTCCTATTTTGACTAGGTGGGTTCTATCAGTGAGCCAGTTTGCTATCCATCTGGTAACATATGGAATGATGCCTAGTTGAGAGAGTTTATCTATTATACCCGAGTGGGGAATAGTATCGAAGGCTTTGGCCAAGTCAAGGTAGGTGATGTGCACTGTCTTCCCCTCATCTATGGCCTTGGTGACTGTCTCAAAGAAGTCGACCAAATTTAACAGGCATGACCTCCCCTTGACAAAACCAAACTGTGTGGGATCAAGTGTCTGGAGGTTGCCAATGTCTTTGTTAATGAAGTCCATGATAATCCGATCCATGGCCTTGCAGATCAGGCTCGTTAGGCTGATGGGTCTATAATTTCCTGGATCAGTGGATGCTCCACCTTTGTGCAAAAGGATGACAGTAGCTGTCCTCCACTCAGCTGGGATGAAGCCAGTACTCAGGCTTTGGTTGAATAGGGTGCCTAATGGTGCTGCAGGTTCTTGCCTGAGTTCATGTAGTATGCAGTCTGGGTCCCATGGAAACTGTATTTTTTGCCTTTGAGAGGGCAGTGATGACTTGCTTCCTAGAGATAAGGGGAGAGGGGCAGATACTGGGGATGTCCTGTTTTACTGATGGGGGGACAGAGGATTGAAGTTTTCACTGAACCTGTCAGCCAGCAGGTTGGCTATATCTACAGTGTTTGTGTATGTGGTGTCCTTGACCACCACTTCTGAGAAGATTTGGGTGCTTCTCTTGAGATTGCAGACATATGTGAAGAAGGCCTTATGACTGTCTTTAGTAGATGTGGCCAGTTTGGACTCGAAGTTTGCTTTGGAGGGTTTCACAATTTCTCTTATTTGGTTGTTCAGACTAAGGAGAGATTGTTTCCAATTAGGCACCTGTTCCTTCTTGGTCCTGGAAAGCAATTTTTTTCTTTTATTATAGAGTTTATTTATTGTAGATGTCCACCAGACAGGTTAACTCTTCTATGAGGAGGATGATTTTGTCCTATCTGGTATTCCTGATTCCATGCAGCTATATAAATGCTCATATAGTATTTTGGAGTACGTTTGGACATATCTGCCAGCTCCTATTGAGGGGGAGGGGGCTGCAAAGCTGTTTATACCTTCCCTCAGGAAGTTGTACATCAGCTTTGGAGAAGTTTTTTGTTTAACCTTAGCTGGAGGGGGTTTCAGGGGAGATGGTGACTTTGAAAGTGACTGCTTTGTGGTCAGATCCTACCAGGGATGATGACACTGTAGGGATTCTGCAGTGGTTACTCATGTTGACTAATACCAACTCCAAGATATTTTTACCTCTTGTGGGGGTGACAACCAACTGGTCCAAGGCATATGCATTGACAAATTCAAGGAATCTCTAGGCATTTGTGTTTTGGCATGAGTATTTCTTCCAGTCTATGGTTGGATAGTTAAAGTCACCCAGGATCAGGGTAAAGGGTTGAATCTTAATAGATTTGAAGAGGTCCAGATAGGTGGAGTGGGCATCTTGAGTCAGAGTTGGAGGCCTATAGCCAGCTATAATTTGAATAGGGGTCTTGTCAATTGTTAACTGCACCTGGAGTGTTTCGTGTGCATCATACTGTTTGACCAGCCTAGAGATGTGTATGTCTTTTAGATATATATTGCAACTCCACCTCCTTTTGTTTTGCTTCCTACAAATTGGGGTCTGAATGAATGATCGGGTGAGTAACCTGGTATGGCTGGGGTACTGTCCGCAGTTTTGAACCAGGTTTATGTGACTGCACAAATGTCAGCTTCTTCCAAGGTTAAAAATGCTTGCAATGAGTGCAGTTTCATGTTTAGACTCCTAGTATTTAGCAGCATGACCTTTAATTTACGTTTTGATTAAATGTTCATGTTGTTAGTTTTGACCTCATGGCATTGCCTAAAAAAGGCTCTATGGGGGAGGCAATAGCCTTTGCCAGGAGCCTGAAGCCCAAGAGAGACAGATGCAGGCCATCTCTGGCAAAACATTATGGTTTGTCAGTCATATCATCCCAGGCTGTCAGATACTGGAACCCCTTGGAATGACACCAGAAATTAAGACAATTGTTAACGTCAATCATTTTCTGTTTGTACTGAGGCATCATTCTGGATGATGATAGAATGCTGCTTAAGGCTAGGAACATATCTGCCTGGGACACATACTCAGCAAATTTAATCACGTCTGTTTTCATATAGTTGAGGGAGGTATGTTTCAAGTCATTCACATCAGCATGGACTATGACAGAGTCATAAAAGTACCTGCTGACAAACAACTAACAGTGACTTTCTCCTTATCCAGCCTGGTGAGGGGCACATCTGTGTGTCTCACAATGGAGTCTCCTATGACTAACATGTTGGGTTTATGTTTAGGCCTTAGTGGCTGTGAGACACAGGTGTGTGGACTATGTGTGGTGTGTGGTGGGCAGTACAGTTAGCATTTGTTTATGCCTCGGAGGTCTCTTTTGTTTGGGTATGCATTTGTTGAGGACCGCCGCATATGTGGGGGTGTGTTGTGTAGGTATGGGTTGTGTTTGAGGTGTGGTGTTCATGTTGCCAACCTTCTCAGTGTCAGATATATTGATTTGTAGGGGTGAGAGCAATAACACTAGGTGCTTGATGTAATTACATCTCTCACAAATTGTGAGCCTAGGTGGTAGTAGTAGAGGGTTTTCCATGTACATGAGGCAGGTGCTACACTGTCTCAGGATGCCCATATCAACCAGACTGGCAAGAGAAAATGTAGGAAATTGTCCATCCATATTTGTCAGAAACTGAAAGAGCCAAGCGGGTAGAGAGTGGAAGGTCTGATAGTAGTGCTACTAGATGATAACACAAGTGCTACTAAGGGAAAACGTGTAGCTGGAATACCTCAAAAAGGGTTAAAAACCATGCAGCTGAAGCACTGGATGTAGTAGACCTGTATCTAGACTATGCTACTCAGTTTTAAGGTTGAGAACACAGTAAAAAAACTGACAATGAAGCACAGATTAATCACATATAGTCAAAAGAATAGAACTCGCAGTATGAAAAAATACAGTTAAACAGCAACAAAATGCAGTAAAATGCAGTTAAACAGTAATGAATTGCAGTAGATAGCAATGAAATATAGTTAATCTTTAGATTGCTTTAAAACAGTAGGTCATAATGACAACAGTAACAGACAGCACAAATAAAGCAGTAAGTCAGTAGAATACTATCATCAAGTTAATGAGGCTACCAACAAGCTCTAATAAATATGGCAAACTAAATACAGTTGAACTCCTAAGCACAAGCAACAAAATGAAGTAGGAAGAGGTACAGTTTTTTTTTTTTTTTTTTTTTAGTAGAAAGTGAGGAGACAGAAGATAATAAGATAATTCAAGGCTGAGAAGCTAAAGGGGTGGGCCTTTACAAAGTTCTCATTATAAGTAGAATGGGCTGATATAATGTGACTAGGGGAGTGTCCAGTATCAACTTTATATTAGAGGTGGGCAACTCAAAGCCACCAAGCTTTAGGACCACAACAGCAGCTGGGCAAAAGGGCGGGATTTAAAAAGCAGTTGCACAGATTAAACAAATATGCAGTAAAACAGAAGTGCAGAAAACAGTTGAAAATAAGCACTTATCTTTATCTAATATCACTGCAGAGTAAATGGCAGAAGGCCTATCTCACTGCAGCATTGAACAGCTTGAGCAAACAAGTACAAACTGGTTTAAAACACTGGCTATTAAAGGCAGAGAAACAGAAACCAGCCAAATTATCCAATCTAAATAATACAGTGTTGCGGGAATGCTTCTAACTAGATCAAACCAGGCTGATTCTCTCTCCCACAAAGAAACAGCGAGGCCTCTCTAGACAAAAGATTTCACTACAAGCTCCAAAGGTTACAAACAGTAACAGAGATTCAACTCTAACAGACAAGAAAAAGGAGACTAAAAACAGTTGCAGAGATTAAACAGATGTGCAGTAAAATAGAAGTGCAGAAAACAGCTGAAGATAAGCACTTATCTTTTTCCAATATCACAGGAGAGCAAATGGCAGAAGGCCTATCTCACTGCAACTTTGAACAGCTTGAGCAAACAAGTACAAACTGGCTTAAAACACTGGCTATTAAAGGCAGAGAATCAGAAACCAGCCAAATTATCCAATCAAAATAACGCAGAGTTGCAGGAATGCTTTTAGCTATATCAAATCAGACTAAGTCTCTCTCTCCCACAAAGAAATAGCTAGGCCTCTCTAGACAAAATATTTCACTACAAGCTCCAAAGGTCACAAACAGTAACAGATATTCAGCTCTAACAGACAACAAAAAAGAGACTAAAAAACAGTTGCACAAATTAAACAGATGTGCAGTAAAACAGAAGTGCAGAAAACAGTTGAAAATAAGCACTTATCTTTTTCCAGTATCACAGCAGAGTGAATGGCAGAAGGCCTATCTCACTGCAGCTTTGAACAGCTTGAGCAAACAAGTACAAACTGGTTTAAAACACTGGCTATTAAAGGCAGAGAATCAGAAACCAGCCAAATTATCCAATCAAAATAACACAGTATTGCAGGAATGCTTTTAGCTAGAGCAAACCAGATTGAATCTCTCTCTCTCCCACAAAAAAATAGCTAGGCCATTCTAGACAAAATATTTCACTACAAACTCCAAAGGTCACAAACAGTAACAGATATTCAACTCTAACAGACAACAAAAAAGAGACTAAAAACAATTGCACAGATTAAACAGATGTGCAATAAAACAGAAGTGCAGAAAACAGTAGAAAATAAGCACTTATCTTTTTCCAATATCACAGCAGAGCAAATGGCAGAAGGCCTAGCTCACTGCAGCTTTGAACAGCTTGAGCAAACAAGTAAAAACTGGTTTAAAACACTGGCTATTAAAGGCAGAGAATCAGAAACCAGCTAAATTATCCAAACAAAATAACAGTGTTGCAGGAATGCTTTTAGCCAGATCAAATCAGACTGAGTCTCTCTCCCACAAAGAAATAGCTAGGCTTCTATAGACAAAAGATTTCACTAAAGGCTCCAAAGGTCACAAACAGTAACAGATATTCAGCTATAACAGACAACAAAAAGGAGACTAAAAAAACAGGTGCACAGATTAAACAGATGTGCAGTAAAACAGAAGTGCAGAAAACAGTTGAAAATAAGCACTTATCTTTTTCCAATACCACAGCAGAGCAAATGGCAGAAGGCCTATCTCAGAGCTGTGTCAGCCTTATACTACAAAAAAGTTCAGCTCGAGTGGCATCCTTGCCAAGGAGATCTCAGGTAAGTGAATGGGGGAATCTCTGTGCTGCACAATCTATTTTTCTGTATCAGTGTGGTGCCAAGGTATGCTTCTTTGTACCAAGCAATTATTTATTGTAGGACTTCATCGACATTTTGAGGTTATTAGAGTGCAAATTCCAATAGTAGAACTGCTTTAACTGCAGTACATTGTGTTCAGGGTAATCTTTGTGGTGGTATCCATGTTTACACTAGTGGTGAGAGGCTGCAACAGACATAACGGTCTTATAAAGGAGGAGGCAGTGATTTTATGTCAGCTGCTAATAAGGAATACCTGTTAATGCCAATCTTAAATCAGAAAGGGATTGGTTCCATTTCCTGAAGATCTCCTTTCATGGTGATGGTGGTGATAGATGCCAGTGTGCTTAATGATATACCTTACCTTGAAGGACTGAGAAGGTTACCGTGTTACCACCACAGTAAGCATGATGATATTATTTCAGGATGTGTACCTGTAGCTTACTCACCAGCTAGCTAGCTGTTTTCACCACGTTTTTAAGTGCTACATTTCAGAACTGTTTTTATCAATTTCTGGTGGAGCCTGGATCTCAAAGACTAAACATTTAATTTATAGAGTATGGTTCAGCAGAAGAAGTCATGCTTGCTCATAGACACACCACTGTCTCTTCTTTTGCTAAGGGCATACACTATTGTTCCCTACCATGCACTTCAGGAAGTAAGCAAAGCTCTGTGAGCATATACAGTAAAAGAAACTGAAGCCTCTGAGAGTCACTGTGCGATGTCAGCATTACTGGGCCATCCTGCTTCACTTTGTATAAACAAAGATAATATGCATGATTTCTTTCAAAGAAAGCATATATATTATCTTTGTTTAGGCAATCTCTTTGGAACAAAAGTATTAAAAAACTCGTAAAAAAGTTAGATTCCTTTCCTTTAGTGTAGGAAATGCTTAGTGTACCAGCAACCCCCCTTGCTACACCCCTGAAGAACTAAAAAAGGAGAGTCTAGTGATAGGGATAACTGCAATTAACAGTGCAGAGAATAGGTAAGAGGGGGCTGCAATGTTCTAGAGAAAACTGTCAAAGAAACTAAGGTATTGGGACCAAATAACTAAAGAAATAAAGGTAATTGAGTGGGAAGAGGTCAAGAAGATATTTGGACTACAGGTTTTCCCTATCAGGGACTGATATCAGAGTATAGACAAAAAAAAAGTGATATGGGAATTCTAAGTGAAAGACCTGCTCTGGAAGAGTTTTTACTTGATTCTAGAACAGAAGCTTCTGGTTAACATGGATAATTAGTTGGACATATAAAATATTGCACTATAACTATAGCAATAGATCAGATGAGGCTAGAAAAAAATTGGGAAGAGGGACTGGATAAGCAATTCACAAGGAAAGAAAGGGAGGATATGTGTATGACTCCAAAGTATGCAACAGATTTTGGATTTTTGCTTGGAATTGTTTGCATATGTATTTTATTCCCCAAGCAGACTCCAAAGAATTTTCCTCAGACAGATGGCAAACGTTGGAGGTGTGATAGGGAAGAAAGCGATAACTGGGCACATATGTTTTGGGAGTGCAATGAGTTGGCAAACTTAAAAAAAATCCCTAAAAAGTACTAATGGTATAGTGGTACACTGCTCTGACTATAGTGTATGGGGTCCTGGGTTTGAAACTTGGCAGTGTTGAATATTTACAGCTCAACAGCACAGTACTGTGCCAGAAATATTTGGTGAGCAAATGGGTGTAACTAAGGAAATTATTTTTTGAGCTGGGATGCAGGATCTGAATTGCCTAGACATATTAAGGCCTTATTAAGTTACAGTCTGCTGGCTCCTGAAAAGCAGTTACTAGGAAATATAAGCTCACTGTATTTGAAGTATTGAATATTGTAAATGAGATAAAAGAAGTGGAAGTAGGATTTTTAGAAAAGGGAAAGAGAAAATTCCATAGAAATAAATTGATTTTGTGGCAGCAATACTGTATATACAGAATAATGTTTTGGAAAGATGTTTGACAGAAGACAGGAATTAAGGAATTTATGTAATGTTGGAATAAATGACATCATCATCATCTTCTTTCAGCTGCTCCCATTAGGGGTCACCACAGCGGATCATCTGTTTCCATTTCTTCCTGTCCTCTGCATCTTGCTCTTTCACACCAACCGCCTGCATGTCCTCTCTCACCACATCCATAAACCTTATCTTAGGCCTTCCTCTTTTCCTCTTACCTGGCAGCTCCATCCTTAGCATCCCTCCTCAGCACATGTCCAAACCAACGCAATGTCGCCTCTCTTGCTTTGTCTCCAAACTGTCCAACCTGAGCTGACCCTCTAATATACTGATTCCTAATCCTGTCCATCCTAGTCACACCCAGTGTAAATCTTAACATCTTTAACTCTGCCACATACAGCTCTGACTCCTGCCTTTTTGTCAATGCCACCATCCCCAACCCATATAATATAGCTGGTCTCACTACCCTCTTGTAGACCTTCCCTTTTACTTTTACTGGTACCCATCTGTCACAAATCACTCCTGACACTCTTCTCGACCCATTCCACCCTGCCTGTACTCATTTCTTCACCTCTCTTCCACACTCACTATTACTCTGAACTGTTGATCCCAAGTACTTAAACTGATTCACCTTTATCAACTCTATTCCCTGCATCATCACCATTCCTCTACCCTCCCTCTCATTTACACACATATATTCTGTTTTAGCCCTTCTGACCTTCATTCCTCTCATCTCTAAAGCATATCTCCACCTCTCCAGGGTCTCCTCAACCTGGTCCCTACTCTCACTACAGATCACAATGTCACCTGCAAACATCATAGTCCATGGGGCCTCCTGTCTGATCTCATCTGTCAACCTGTCCATCACCACTGCAAATAAGAAAGGGCTCAGATCTGATCCTTGATGTAATCCCACCTCCACCTTAAATGTATCTGTCACTCCCACCATAGTCCTCACCAATGTCACACTACCCTCGTACATATCCTGTACCATTCTTACATACTTCTCTGCCACTCCCGACTTCCTCATACAATACCACAACTCCTCTCTAGGCACCCTGTCATATGTTTTCTCTAAGTCCACAAAAACACAATGCAACTCCTTCTGACCTTCTCTGTATTTCTCCAACAACACTCTCAGAGCAAACATTGCATCTGTAGTGCTCTTTCCTGGTGTGAAACCATACTGCTGATCAGTAATCATCACGTCCATTCTTAACCTTGTTTCCACTACTCTTTCTCATAACTTCAAGCTGTGACTGATCAATTTTATCCCTCTGTAGTTACTGCAGCTCGGCACATCACCCTTATTCTTAAAGATAGGTACCAAAACACTTTTTCTCCACTCCTCAGGCATCCTCTGACTTTCCAAAATTTCAATAAACAATCTGGTTAAAAATTCCACTGCCATTTCTCCTAAGCACCTCCATGCTTCCACTGGTATGTCATCTGGGCCAACAGCTTTTCCAGTCTTCATCCTCTTCATAGCTGTCCTTACTTCCTCCTTGCTAATCTGTTTCACTTCCTGAATCACTATCCCCACATCATCCAACCTTCTCTCTCTCATTCTCTTCATTCATCAGCCCCTCAAAGTACTCTTTCCATCTACTCAACACACTCTCCTTGCTTGTGAGTAAGTTTCCTTCACTATCCTTTATCACCCTTACCGGCTGCACATCTTTCTCAGCTCTGTCCCTCTGTCTAGCCAATTGGTACAGGTCCTTTTCTCCCTCTTTAGTGTCCAATCTCACATACAACTCTCCATATGCCTTATCCTTCGCTACCTCTCTCTTTGCCATGCGCCTCATCTCCTTATACTCATGTCTACTTTCTTCATCTCTTTGACAATCCCACTTCTTCATCACCAGCCTCTTCCTCTGTATACTCTCTTGTACTTCCTCATTCCACCACCAGGTCTCCTTGTCCTCCTTCCTCTGTCCAGATGTCACACCAAGCACCTTTCTAGCAGTCTCCCTTACTAGCTCTGCTGTAGTTACCCAGCTATAAGGTAACTCTTCACTGCCTCCCAGTGCCTGTCTTAACTCTTCCCTGAACTCCACCTCACAATCACCCTTTTTTAACTTCCATCATTTAATCCTTGGCACTGCTTTCACACTCCTTCTCCTCTTCTTGATCACCATCATCCTACAGACCACCATTCTATGCTGCTTAACTACACTTTCCCCTGTCACCACTTTACAGTCTCCAATCTCCTTCAGACTGGCCCTCCTACATAGGATATAATACACCTGTGTGCATCTTCCTCCACTCTTGTATGTCATCCTATGCTCCTCCCTCTTCTTAAAATACGTATTCACCACAGACATGTCCATCCTTTTCACAAAATCGACAATCATCTGACCTTCTGCATTCCTCTCCTTAACACCATACCTACTCATAACTTCCTCATCCCCTCTGTTCACTTCACCAGCATGCCCATTGAAGTCTGCTCCAATCACCAGTCTCTCACCCTTGGGTACACTCACCACCACTTCATCCAACTCACTCCAAAATTTTTCTTTCCCATCCATCACACACCCAACTTGTGGAGCATATGCACTAACAACATTCATCATTACACCATCAATTTCAAGCTTCATAAACATCACTCTATCAGACACTCTCTTCACCTCCAAAACACTCTTGGCATACTGTTCCTTTAGGATAACCCTTACCCCATTTCTCCTGCCATCCACAGCATGACTGAGCAATTTGAACCTGTCTCCTATACACCTGGCCTTACTTCCCTTCCATTTGGTCTCTTGCACGCACAATATATCAACCTTCCTTCTCTCCATCATATCAGCTAGCTCTCTCCCTATACCAGTCATGCTGCCAACATTCAAAGTTCCTACCCTCACTACTACACTCCTAACCTTCCTCCTCTCTTCCTGCCTTCAGGCATGCCTTCCCCCTCCTCTTATCCTTTGGCCAACAGTAGCCCAATTACTGCCAACACCCTGTTGGCTAACAGTACTGGTGGCGGTCATTGTTAGCCTGGGCCTCGACCGATCCGGTTTGGAAATATGAAATGTTGTCTGCATAAGTCATTTGGCAGAGGTTTTACACCAGATGCCCTTCCTGACGCAACCCTCCCCATTTATCCGGGCTTGGGACCGGCACAAAGAAATGCACTGGCTTGTGCATCCCCAGTGGCTAATGCTGGAATAAATGACAATAGTGATAAAAAAGAAAACATGTATGTAATATATAATGCATAGGAAATATTAACATGGGTTGTCTTCTCTTCTATAAATGTATGTATACCTATGTCTTATGTGATAATTTAATAAAGGTGTTTGAAAAAAAAAAGAAAAACAGGCTTTCTGTGCAGTTAATATTATACTGTATTTGACAAACACAGAACAGCATAACCTAGTACGGTGGAACAAAACAGGATAACCTGGTGTTGTGGAATATTTTGAGACAGCTTCAAGGTTGTTTGGAATATGAAATCAATAAAAATAAAGTAAAGGCAATAGCTGTATTATGAATGAAATTCAGAAATGCTTACTGCAAAGGCCATTTTCCCCTTCACAGTAAGCCTTTTTAGTTTATAGACTGCTCTATTGTTGAGGTTTCCCACTAGTGGGAGCCTCAGCATGGAAGGCCATGTCACTTGTAGAGCTACACGGGTGGTTGAACTAGGGAGATTAGGTTGGGAATCAAAAGTCTGGGTGTGTGCGGGTGAGTGTCGTAGCATGAGTGTGGGTGAATAGGTGAGTGTACCCATGACAGGGACTGAATGTGTAGAGTTTTTTTTGTTGATGGGTGTATGTTCATGTGTGTGTGTGTGTGTGTGTGTGTGTGTGTGTGTGTGTGTGTGTGTGTGTGTGTGTGTGTGTGTGTGTGTGTGTGTGTGTGTGTGTGTGTGTGTGCATGCGTATGATTGTAGGGGATGCATTTGTCAATGTGATGCATAGGCCAGTAGGGAGAACATTTCCACCTCCAGCTATGATATTGCTACCAATAGGTAGATTACAAATCAGAGAAAGGAAATAATCGATAAGGAGGTCTTCCTCACTGCAGTCCTAGCTGTCTGAATCACATTTCTCACCTTTCCAGTAACTGACCTACCTGTGATAAATAATTGTTATTAGTGATCTTTTTTCTGTACCCTTAGATATCTGCCCACACATGCCCTAATTTGACAGCATCAGTGTTTATAAGGATATGATAAAATGAAGTAACAAGGTATGTGGGCGGAAAAGGATTCTGGTGTAGCAGTTAAAGATATGTGGGAGGAGAAGTAGAAGAGAGGAATAAAATAAGAGCCTGTAGGTTATGATCAAGGACCTGGGGACTAAAATACAGATGGTGAAAATGTTTTCACTCCATTAGATTTATCAACAACCTGCCACACATGATCAACAAAACAAAGTTACCACCCCCACAGCCACCCTCCCCCCTTTATATTCCACTATTACATTTCAAAAAGACTATAACCAAAGAGACAGAAATACAAATGGACCAAATACAAACAGATTTTCCCCCAGGCTCACATAACCTAGCCGCTTGGTTCATTCAGCTTTGCAAGGACTTCATCTCTCACCCTCTCATTCATGTATACAATCTCTGCTTAACTAATCAGATTATGTTTGAGATACGAAAAACAGCAATAGTCACCCCAGTTCCATCCTATCTCAATACTTCCCACTATAGGTAAAATAGTGAAAAAAAATTATCTACAACCAAATCACTGCTTATTTACATCAATACCAACTTCTATCCAGGAAGCAACATGGATTCTGGGCTGGACACAGCACCATAACAGCTCTCTACTATCCCAGAGATGACATTCTACCCAGTATGGACAAAGGCAACCTGGCAGGAGCTGTCTTTACTGACCTCACAAAAGCTTTTGATCTAATTGATCATAACTTACTGTTGGACCAATTAACTGAAATGGGCATTAGTGACTATACAAAATCTTGGTTTATAGATTTCCTCACCAATAGTTCCTTCAAAGTGAATGTGGGCATCACCACCTCTAAAACAGCTCCGCTTATGAAAGGAGCCCCCCGGGGTTCCACTTTAGTCTCGCTAATATTTTCTATATTCATCAACAAACTCCCATTTGATCACCCTCAAATACCTGTAATTCTTTATGCAGGCTTCAAACAAATGTATTTATTTATTTAACATCTGCTTACCAGGAAAGTCCGACTTGAAATGAACCAATTTTCAGCAGAGGCCCAGGTGAATCGTTTCAGACTCTTTTATACAAACTCAACTCCAAGATGACCTCCAAACCCTCAACCAATGGCTAATAGGACAGAAAATTATACTCAGTCCCTCAAAAGCAATGCTGTTTGGAACTAACCAAAAATAGCCAAAACACTCAGCCTCCTTAATATTAAAGATGTTAACAATGCCACCATAGAAACTATAACATCCTTGAAATACCTTGTATTTGGATAAATTAATCCCTTAACTTTCAACTGCACATTAAAAACACAAGCAAACAGATCAACACAGTGTTCTGGGCAAAGAAGGTATCACCTCTTCTGTCCAATCCAGCCAAAGGTGCCATGGAGAAAATAATACTCTTATCTAAACTTGCAAACTGACTACCCATAACAGTTGCGGCCTCAAAGAAAAATGGCAGCACCTTACAAAACATCTTCAATAAAAATCTGTCTATCCACCTTACAAACCATCTCCAATAAAAATCTGCCTGTTCATTACTAACTCTCCCATTGATGAAGGCCACTGCATAACTATCGCCAAAGCTAAGTAGCTCCCAGTACATTTGAGAGCCAACCTCCTTCTAGGATCACTAACTCACAAATCCCTTTCTCCAGAGATGTCACTCCCTCTCACTCATAAACTTTTCTCCAAACACCTCACATATAATTTCAGTGGTATCTCTCAGTCTCAACCCACCTTATTAACTCCAAAAACTAAACTTTGTT
>NC_056740.1:533223666-533246166 GCF_019279795.1 Protopterus annectens | reverse complement strand
TGTGTATTCTGCCACAGTAAGCTCCCCACAACCACCAGCTGGACATTGACCTGTCATGTCCTTGTGTTATATTACATCACCCAGATTTATCATTTCCTTTCTCTTCCTGCTGTTGGCATTCACAATGGTTGCTCAGTATAATGCTGGGGTGCATTACCATGCATGTTGCCTTTCATCAGCATGTCTTATTTCTGACTTTCTCATCCTAATGTAATATTCTGCAATAGGATGACCATGGTTTTTGTCCCACTAAAATGGGTCTCATAGTACAATGATTTTGCTAATGTGGAAATTTAGCTCAGTTGTCCCTAATTCAACATGCATTGAGATATCATACCCAGCAGGACTAATGGGTTGGGTGAATGCTATGGTCCCACATGGAGCCTGCATAGCTAATATTGCCACAGCCACCCACACCTCTGTGGTAGTGATACTTTTGCTAGTGCACCATTGCTTCCTAACAGTGAATTTAACATGATGTCCGAATGTGCTGCCATGCACATACAGCTATCATTTTGCTCTTTGTGAAGAACAGTAGAGGGAGGCGTGGTCTTGCCGGGTACAGCTTTTAGCAGTGTTCCTGTCTGGAGTAAGGGTAAGACTTAGGAACTGTCCTGTATCTGTTGTACAAGTACCATCAGGAGGACCCGCTGGGGCATTTAGATAACCCATTATATAAAACGGATAGTTGGTGACTTGACAGAATGTTGGGTGATGCTACTAGCATCACTCATTTTGGTGAGCAGTGCAAGCATCAATAACATGACCTGCAGCATCACCACTATCAGGTGCTTCATCAGTGAGAAACAGAGGTTATGAAGAGTGAGACATCCTTTTATTGTAAGCATTGTACATTCTGTATTTCTTTTTTCCCCTTGCCTTTTTTAATAGATTTATAGTATGCTGAATTCTCCCTACTTTCTTTTACAGCTGCTCAGGAATGTGATTTCAACATAGAAGCCTGTCTGAAGAGAGCTGAAAGACTTTCCTGTCAGCAGAGCACATACAGTGTACTGTGCAATTGCTTGTCTGTAACATACATGTACACTAACGTGTTTTTTTTTCTGTTAGTCTTTTTCTCATGCTTCTACAGTTTCAGATGGGATGCATGTTGCAGAGTGTTGGCAGGCCACTTGTCTAGGTCAGCAGATACAGCTATTGCTGAATTATCAGCAGTTTCCAGGTCTGTATCTTGGGGATGGCAGGGGTCACCATGCTGAAGGCAAACTGTTTATTTATTTTATTTTATTTTACATTTGTTTACCGGGCTAGTCTAGCTGGATATATGTCCATTTTCAGTAGAGGCCCGGGGAGAAAAGCTCCATACATAAAACTACACTACAAGACATATTAATAAAAATTTAAGTACAATAAGAATATACATTTAGTAATAAGAACAACAAATACTTAAGGCACACACAAAAATACACTAGGTCAGTAGTAGCATCACAATTAAAATGCTAAAGATTAGCAGTTAGTTTCAATAATCCGGAGAGAAAGGAGTATAACAAGAGATTAGAAGGGATTAATGTAGAAATACAAGAGAGGAGAAGAAAGAGAAACAAAAGTCTAGAAGGGGAAGAAAAAAGAAGATGGAAATGAGGGCAGGGGAGAGAAAGGAGGAGTGAGTCAGAGCATAAGAGGAGAGCAACAGGGCAAGAAAAAAAGTAAGTATATGTGTAGCTAATAAGGCAGTAAATAGTTAAGGTAGAGTAGGGGGATGAAAAAGGTTAGTCAGGAGTCCTACAGGAACAAAGCCAGTGATTTTGGAAGTACAGTTTGATTTTTTGTTTGAAGAGTGGTAAGGAGGTGATTAGAGTAATATCTGTGGGTAGCAGATTCCATGTCCTACCTACAGTATTAGTGAACAGAGAGTCACCAGCTAAGTTATGAGATTTTACAGATTTGGTCATAAGTTTAGAAGAAGATCGAAGGGAGGTAAGATTGCTATAAGGGATTAAAAGTTTAGAGAGTATAGGGGTGTTATCAGGTTGGTAAAGTATCTTGTGGGCAATAGTAAGTTGTGAGATCATAAGACAGTTTTGTAGCTCTAGCCAGCCTAGGAGTTTTAGGTTATGACAGTGATGTGCTCTGAAAGGGTTACCGGTGGCAAAGCGGGCAATGCTATTGTAACAAACTGCTAGTTTATTTAGGTTAGCCTTCTTAAGGTTAGTGAAAATAGGTGATGCGTAAAAGGGAGTAGATATCAGATGGGAGTGGGCGATAGTAGCCCTGGTAGTAGGTGTGAGAAATGGCTTAATACGGTATAATGATCCTATTTTTTTAACTGTTTTGATGATGTTGTTGGTATGTTGATCAAAAGTGAGATTGTTATCAATGGTTACTCCTAGTAGTTTTGTTGTCAGGTCAGGAGAGATGACAATGGTGTCATTTGACAAGATGTTGAAGTTTAATGGGGAGGCTCGAGTGGTAGGAGTGAAAAGGAGCAGTTTAGTTTTTTTAGCATTGAGGAGGAGGTACCGCCTAGTAAACCAGGTTTCTACAGTGTTGAAGGTAGTTTGAGTTAGTGAGAGTAGCTCTGAGGAGGTAGATGCTGAACAAATAATAGTGGAGTCGTCAGCGTATTGGATGCAGGTAGCTTGAGGGATTATAGTGTTAAGATCGTTTATGTAAAGGGAGAAGAGAAGTGGCCCAAGAATGGAGCCCTGTGGTACTCCAATAGAAACAGGCAATAAGGAAGAGATATGGTTGTCCCAAAGAACGGCTTGTTGTCTGTTGCTTAGATAAGAAGTAAACCATTTAATAGCCAGGTTATCAAATGAGAGGGATTGAGGGATATTAATGAGGGAAGAGTGGTTCACCATGTCAAAAGCTTTAGAGAGGTCAATGAAGAGAGCAGAGGAGAAAAGATTGGAGTTACGATAGTTGTTAATAGTATCAACAAAGGAAAGGAGGGCAGTGGAGGTGCTATGGTGAGGTCTAAAGCCATGTTGACAGTTGGCTATAATGTTGTGTAAAGAGAGATACTGAACAAGTTGCTGATGGATATATTTCTCCATTATCTTAACTAGAGGTGAGAGAAGAGCAATAGGTCTATAGTTAGTGTAATCAATAGAGCTACCACCTTTGTGTAGTGGGATAATGTGAGAGACTTTCCATATATCTGGTATGGTTCCCTCTTGGATCGTCCTATTAATGAGTATAGATATTGGGTATGCAATCTGTTTAGCAGCCTTTTGAAGAAAGAGAGAAGGGAGTTTGTCAGCAGAGGGGGTGCAGGGTTTCAGTTTGAGAATAAGCTTGTAGATGAAAGAGGTAGAGATAGGATGAAGAGTGAAGTTGTGGGAGAGTCAATTAGATTATTTGGAGGGTAAAAGTTATTGGTGTTCAGTTGTCTAGCAAGAGATTGAATGGTTTCTATAAAAAAGGAATTAAAAGTGTTTGCAGTATGGTTAGGGGTATCTGGGTCTGCGTTTAGAGGGGATGGAGTCTTTGATGTTCCAGGTGAAAGGAGTTTGTTGATAGAAGACCAGAATTGTTTGGGTTTATTAAAATGGGTTTCTTGAAGTTCACAGTAGTAGTTTTTTTTGTCAGAGATTATAGCTTTTTTTGTAAGATTCCTAAGTTGGCAAAAGTGAAGAAAATCAGAGCTGATTCTATGGTATCTCCATTTGGCCCAAATTTTATTTTTAGTATGAATTAATTTCTTTGTTTCCTTAGAGAGCCATGGGGCTATATTAGACTTCATTCTAATAGAGCGTTCAGGGGCATGTTTATTCAAAATGGAAAGGAAGGTTGAGTTGAAGAATGATACTGCTTCATTAAGAGGAAGTGATTTCAAGAGGTTCCAGTTGCAAGTTTTGAGATCATTTTGAAATGAATTAGTTTTAAAGTGTTTGGTAGAGCGTATTATTCTAGTGTTAGGGAGGTTTTGATAGTCAGTCTTTTCTCTAGAGATAAAGGTTAGGCAGTGGTCACTAAGGTCATCGGGTATTGTTCCTACTTTGTATGAGACATTGGCTTTGTTTATGAGTATCCAGTCTAAGATACTATGTTTCTTACTTTGTTTATTAAGCCTTGTTGTAGTGGTAATAGATTGAGTAAAACCATGTAGGTTTATATGACAGGAGGGGTTTTGACTATTAATAGTATTCCAGTCTATATTAAAGTCACCCAGAATTATAGTTTCTTGGGGGAAACCCAACTGAGAAAGTCTTCTAAGATGGGTATATTGTTGCTTGGAGGTATATACATGCAGATGATGTAAAGGGCTTTTTGTGCATTTAATTGGAGTTTAGCGATGATGGCTTCAGCTCTAACATCCTGGGTTGGACAGGCTGGGAGGGTGGAGATGTTAAGATGGTTCTTAAAGAGAATTGCCACTCCACCACCTTTACGTTTAGAATGATCAAGCCTATATAAATTATAGCCTTGGGGAATAATCTCAATGTCTTTGGTGGCTGGCTTTAGCCAAGTCTCTGAGAGGCACAGAATATCAAAGTGGTGAGTGTCTAAGAGGGCATGTAAGTAGGGTACTTTGTTGTTTACACTTCATATATTTAGATGTCCTATGAGAAGGGTGTTATTGAAGTTAGGCCTAGATACTTTTGGGGAGGGATGTGTAGGGCCAGGGTTGGGGTGGATGTCACCGCCTTGTAAGGTTGGAGTATTTGGTTTGTATGTGAAGTTGCTTTTAAGAAGGGTTAGTTGTTTCATTTTTTATGAGAGGGTAAGGCATAGGTGAGGTGAGATTGCCTATGGAATTTAGGAAGGTGAAAGCTAGGTGGAAGTAGAATTTAAGAATGAGGTAAGAGAAGTGTGGATGCTAGATGTATGTTTATTTATATAGTCTGGCCGGTTATTAAGTGGGTGTTCATGAAGGTAAGAAGGTAAGAAGAATAAAGGGAGGTAGAGAGTAATGCTAAGAATATCAACATGGTGGGTAAGTATGGGGTCATATTTACAGGTAGAGAGGTAAGGGCAGTTATAAAGTAATAGTAGAAGAAAGGGTTGGAGGAGAGGAGTTATAGGTATAAGGCAAAAAGAAATAGAGGAAAGACTTAGTAGGAGGAGCTATAGGGGTGAGAAAGGAGGTACGAAGTAGAGGGAATGCTGAAGAGAGTGGAATTTTATGGGAAAAAGCTGAGTGAGGAATAGGAGAGAAGCTAGAAAATGGAGATGAGGTAGGATTAGCAGTAGAGGAAGGAGGGAGGAGGAAGGAGAGTGAGTAGAGGGGAGGGGTTTAGGTTTTAGCGGGAAAGATTAGGATAGGTTGTAAGGGTAAGGGGTGTGACTAGGGAAGTATAAGGTTAGGACCCCTGGGGGTGGGTGGGAATTGGGGGTAGGGAGGGGAGCAGAGTGAGCCCACAGGGCGAACGGAGCGGGATACACAGAGTCCAGTTAGGAAAGAAAAGTAACAGAAAAAGCTAGCAGATAGAAGGATTGAGATAGGTAGCGTAAGGAGGAGTGGGTCACAGAGCACTGCAAAGAAGGAAAGGGAAAGGAGTGAGAAAGGTGAAAATAGGAGGAGTAAGGTAGAGGAATAAAGCAGTACTGTAAGACTAGATGTAGACAGAGTGACACCTAGTGGGCAGAGAGCAGAGGTACAGAGAAGAGTCACAAAGGTTCAGGGGCAGAATAGGTAAAGGTTAAGACAAAGGCAAGAAGAGGAAAAAGTAGCTGACTAGTCTGCAGAGGGTAGAAGGTAAAAGGAGTGCAGGCTAGGAAATATCTAGGGGACAGGTCTAGGGAGGAAAGAGGAAAGAGTAGGGAAGGAGCTTAGCTAGTAAGGGTAGAAAGAGGATAAGGAGTAGGCCTGGGTAGACTGACACCTAGAGTTCTGAGGTAGTATTACAGAAGGTGACTGAGGGCAGAAGTAAATCGCTTTGGTTGGAAGGGAGTGATGATCAGTAAGGGAAGGAAAATGTTTAGAAAATACTGGTCATAGAGAGGAGTCTGGCTGCTAGAATTCCTGACACAGAGGCCAAAACATTTTGGTGCACTCATATAAAGGAAAACAAAAACAGAGCTGAGATTAGCTAACAGCAGAGTCACGTGTTAAGACGTACTTTACAAAATGCTGTTAAAGCAGTTGTGGAGTATTGGGACAGCACTGAAGGAAAATTCTGAGTTGATAAGGCTTGAAGTAGTAGAGGGTATCCTTAATAGCCAGGGAGTTCCTCAGGTCTTAGTGGTGGATAGAGAGCTAGGAAGGTAAGGAGAAAGGGTGTTAATATAAAGAGGCAAATTAAAAAGTAACTCAAGTATGCAGTAAGAGTAGATAATGCAACTGTGTAAGACAAGGACAAGTGCTACTAAACAACTAATATGGCTAAGTTAAACATTGAAAATCACACATGTACAGGCCTAGAGTATAATGAAAATAATAAGCTTAACAGTGGATAACAAAGTAAAGCAGTTAGCAGAGGGTAATATGTTCCAAAGGTTATAACAACAAGCTTATAGTAATAGCGCCATTAATAGGTTGAAAATGTAAAGAAAAATGCAATCTCAAACAGCAGGTTATATAGGGAGAAATGCTAGGGTTAGGCAGGTTCCCAAAAGCTCGATCAGTCACTTGGTATATTAATTATAAGTACCACAGAGGGTAGGCAAGAACCTACTCAACAGTAACTCTTTATGCTAAAGGGTAAGTCCCATGCAGTATAGATAGCAGACTGCTTACATTCTAATGATGGGAGTAAAAGTAAAGGTTTAAGCTACTATAGAAGCAAGGAGCTCCTTTCAGATAATCACCAGGATCAACAAGTAGCCTAACAGTTGTAAAGCAATGTTGGCCAATTTAGTGTGGGGGGTAGGCACCATAGAGAGCCATAGAAGCAAAAACAAGAGTTTCGCTCAAAGGAGCTGCGCAATCACAGTCCATGAATCCCACTGATGAGGGAAGAAGCTGTCCACCTGAAACTGAGTATATATATATATATATATATATATATATATATATATATATATATATATATACATGTATATATATATATATATATATATATATATATATATATACATGCATATATATATATATATATATATATATATATATATATATATATAAACATATATTTATACAGACATATATCTATACATGTATATAAATATATGTCTGTATTTATATATATATATATATATATATATATATATATATATATATATATATATATATACATTTACATATACATACATATATAGCTTACTATCAAATCAAAATATGAAATCATCTTACCATCCGTCAAAAGGTTGAAGGTGAGGGTGCAAAAAGCCAAAACTGTGAACGCAAATCCTGTCGACTCCGAAATGTCAATGCGTACCTTGTGTTCACAGTTTTGAGCATTGGTGTTGTAAATTTGAATGCAAGCCCCCCTACACCCCCCTGTGGGGGGGCTGTGCCCCCCACACCCCCCAACTATATATTCCAACTCCAAGATCGTACTACAGTGAGGAAACGGATGTATTTCCCTAACCGCACTGTACCGCAATCCCTGTACATCTCAGCTTAGAATCATTGACATCTTTACTGCTGTTATTAAGCTGTGCTGGCAGACCAGGCCATAATATACTTTTTCTAGGAAATATTAGAAGCCAACAAATGTGCCTGTTTAACATTACACGCATCTTAGCCCCTATCAGTAAAATATTTTATCCAATCTGTCAACTTCTTGCTCATAGTTGTCCAATGAACTACAGACGCAACATAACCTAAGAAAATGAGCCTTAGGAGTTTTATCAGTAATATGTTTCAGGTGAAAACTAGTAGCTTGAAGCAAATCATTTTTAGTAAATGGCTTATGATATAGAGAAGTCAGAAGAGTGCTATCAATCAATTTCGTAACACTCACATCTAGAAAATCCACATTAAACAAATCAAACCTTCCCCACAAACACTAAACCGAAAGGGTTAGAATTCAAATAGCCAACAAAAAGTTTTAACAACTTCACTTTAGCAGTCCAAAAAAAAACAACAATCATCTAGTTATCAGTGCCACATATCCATATACTGTTTATAAATGTTATTTTCACCATAAATCCAGTTCTTTTCCAAATAACCCATAAATAAATCAGCATAAATAGGGGAAAGAGTAGACCCATTGCTGTACCTCTTAACTGTAAATACTACTCATTGTACATGAACACATTATTTTCTAGTACTACGCCTAAAAGATTCAACAAAAAAATCATGGTGTTCTTTAGAATTCATCTAGGAGTGATTAAGCCACTAACTCAATGCCAGCATGCCCCCCTCATGAATACTTGTGTAGAGAGACTGGATAGCAAGCATACAAAAATATGCATGATTCAAAACCTGTATTCAATGGTACCCTTTAAACGTGCCCTGACCAACTGTAATAAAGTCTAAAACAACTTTCCAGATGTACCGATAGTGGTTCTGTTAAATAACCACAACCTGAAAGAATAGGCCTACCAGGTAGATTATTTATTGATGTATGAACTTTAGGTAGAATGTAGAACCTCTGTATTCTTGGTACATCTACTACTAGCTGATAATAAAGATTTTCAGAAATAAAACCACAGGTTTTCACGTCATACACAAATTCATCACTATAATGCTTAAAATCCCTGGTAGGGTCAAAAGGCAATTTACAGCAAAAAATGCTGTCATTAAGTTGTCATAAAACCACCTTATCATAATCTGCTGAATCCCACACAAAAATTGCTCCACCTTTATCAGCCTTAACAACTACAGTCTGATCATTAGAAGCCAAACCCTTAAGCACACCCCTTTGCTGTACACTTAGGTTATGAATAACATTTTTAAAAATCATGGCCTGATTATTATGTAACTCATGTAACACATGTTGCTAAAAAAACGTAACAGCAGGGTGATAAGGAGGTTGAAACTCAGATTTCTTAAAACAAGAAATGGTGGCAAAAGCAAACATTTTGCATTTTGTTTTATATATATATATATATATATATATATATATATATGTATATATGTATGTATGTATGTATATATATATATATATATATATATATATATATATATATATATATGTGTGTGTATATATAAATGTGTGTGTATACTGTAGACATACATGGGGGGAGAACATGTTCCCTGAATTAGATATATATCAGTTATAATCTTTTGAAGGCAAAGACCTTGTGAAAGTCCAGGAGCTCTGCACTAAAACACGTGTGGGCTTTAGCTATGAATCAAGTCTAAACCTTCTTAGCCATCATTCTAGCTCAAAACAATAACCTAAAGGATCTAAGTTTGATTCTTGATTGAAGCTTGCACTTCTTTAGTTCTATATGTCTGAACTTTGAGCAGGACCTGTGCACCCTAAAATTCTAACATGAAAAAAGAGTTTATATCAGTTGAAGTTCAGGGTACATGTCACTGCACTCTTTCTGTTGTCCTTGGTCTAATTACTTGATGTATTGTGTTGGGGGAGGAAGTAAGGTGCTCCTGCAATTATTTCTGTATGTACAATATAAACAGTTAATGTAAGTATTCTTTTGATGTTATATTGTGTTTCTTCGCAACTGCCAACAAGCAGTTAAGTGGCATAATTCCCTCTCCCATCTTCTCCCAGTAACATTAGGTGTACTACAGGGATCCATACTGGCACCTCTACTATTTAATATTTTACAAACACCCTCCACACCACCACCTAGCAAGATACAATAGTCCAACATGCAGATGATACTACACATATCTGCTCAGCTCCCACACTCCAAACACTCCAGACTAAAATCCAAGAGGCCTTCTCCAATATTGAAAACTGGTTAAAAAACTCACAACTACTACTTAACCCCAAAAAGAATCAACTTATGCTTTTCCACCCTAACAAAAGTATTGACTCTTCTTCTCTTTTCTCTCTCCAGTATCACAAGCTAAACTTCTTGGTGCAATACTTGACCAGAACCTAAAGTTTGACAAACATATAGCACAAACCATATCCAAAGTCCATAAAAAACTTGGAACCTTATACCACTGCAAAAACTATCTAAACAAAAACACCAAAATTGCTATATCCAGAACTCACCTTCTTTCTACATTGCTTTATGCATCCCCTGTATTAGTAAACCTTAACAAGACAGACCTACACAACTTGTCCATGTGCTATAATAAAATAGCTAGATTCACAACCATCTCTAATTTCTGCTCCCACCACTGTCACTCACTAAAACAATTAGGTTGGCTAGAACTCCCCAACTTACTAAACTATAACCAACACACTTTGGCTTATTATTTGCTGTACCACCCAAACAAGATTCCTGATATCTCAGGTTTACTCAGCTTTCACAATTCTGCTCACCAACTAAGATCCACAAGAAAAGCCATTCTTGAATTAGCTAAGTGTAGACACAGTGCTGGTGAATCCCTCTACTCCTACACAGTTGCTAAAATCTGGAATTCTCTTCCACCAGATATCAGATTGCAAAACAGCAGTCCCATCTTTAAAACCCAATTAAAAGCCCACCTCAATCTCATCTGGCAATATACCTGTACTCAACATGACTAGCACTACTACCACCATTCAGATAAATCTTCCTCTGGCACTATTCAAAGGTCAAACACGTAGAAAAAAAACCCCTACCATAATGAATTGTATTTTTAAATATATGTATATAACTGTATATATTACTGCACTTTCTTACTCGTATGCATTATATTTTCAGTTTTACTACTACACACTCTATATTGTACACTTCAGTAACTTCTCATCATACTAGGCTATGATATACTATTGTTTGCTCTATTAATTTGTACTCATCTCTGACTTTTGTATTTTTATCATATATGTGGAGCTTTTGTATTTTTTATGATAGTCATGTATGTGGAGCTTTTCTCCCCGGGTGTCTGCTGAAAACGAGCACCTAAATGCCTGTAAAACCAACCCAGTAGTCAAATATAAAATATAAAATAAATAAATAAATATTCTTTGGTTTTCATGAATTAAGGGGGCTAAGTACTATGTCAGTATTTCTGCATATATTGAAACAAAAATTATATACTCTACAGTTGTTAGAAATATTAATCTATAATATACACCTTCATTTGGTTTCTTGCCTTGTTTTGCAATAAGTACTGGTTCTGAATAACAGTGATAGTGATTATTATTTTAGATAAGTTATAGCATACACTGTTTAATATTTTGATTGCTTTTTCTGGTTATAATTTATATCTTTCTAGTATTAGCCCATCTTTTAAGAGTGCTTTGTTTTCCTTTAATATTTGTATCTATTTTCTTGTTACTATATTATTTATTGGCTTCAACGGGGCATTTATATTTCTCCTTTGAAAGATTTTTATATCTGTAATGTCTAACACATTTCTCTATTTTACTTTTTTATTAATGGTATAGTTAACACACTTCTCTATTTAGTTTCAGCAAAATTGATTTGCTTATTTTATTGTTAAATTTTTCATAATAGCTTGTAAATTCTAATAATATATCTTCCCATCTGATACTATTTTTTTCTTTGATCTTCTGATATAGTCTAAATTATTTAGTTCAGGTATCATTTTTAATTTGTATATGTATGTAATCTTTTGTATGTTACAGAATATCAACAAAGCTTCATTTCTAATGCTATTTCCATTTTATGAGTTAAAATTTGTGGTATTTTATATTTGGAACACTAAGCATGCCCATGAATATTTTGTCTCCTTTTGTACTTTTTTTGGTAATATTAATATTTTGTTGAATATTTATTTAAAAGTTCACTGTCCCTTGGTTATTAGGCCACCATATAAGAAAGATACTGGGGTGTCCCATAATGTGTTTATATTTATATTATCTTTGTCATAAAAGGCAAAAAAAATCTATTTCTTCCAGGAGCCATTGTTTAAACTCATTCAGCATAGTCACATATGCAGACATTCTGCTTTGTATAGATATTTCATAAGATAATATGTGTCACTATTGACAAAGGAGGTAAAATAATTTTGAATGAATTTTTCCTACAACTTAAATTATTATTTTAAAATTTATATTTGAGTTTGATTGCCAAATACAAAATGTATTTTCTCTATTTAGCCTTTATTGATTGGGTTACTCCCACTAGGCCAGCGGCCTTTTTTCAGGGGAGATGCAAGGTGGTATTTATACTGAATGGGGAAATTTGGCCAGGGTACCAGGAATCTTTCCCTACTCTTTTCAATATATGCCATGGAATCTTTTACATCCACCTGAGCTAACACAAACTTAGGCAGTTAGGTAACACTCTGGAGTGCAGCATACCCCCACACCATGCTGCACTGTGGAGTCAGTAATGGAAAATGAATCACATGAGGTGGGATTAGATTTCAGATCTTCCAGTACCAATGGTGAGTGTCCTACCTGGTCAGTCAAAGACACTCCAAAAGATTAAGAGTAATAGGCATACATTAAAAAAAATTATCCTTCACATTAATTAAATCTTTTAGATTTAGTATGTTTACCCAGTTTTAATGCTTTGCAGATGCCGCTGCTCCTAGTACATTAGCAGCACCAGCTGAAATTTCATTCTAATATTAAACTACACTTCATGTTATTTAAAAGAATGTGTATGTATTTTTTGTATATTTAGCCTCAGTCCTTCAATCCAATATGTTTTCTAGTATGGATGGCTTCTCATGATATTTAATAACTATCATTGTGAAAATACTTTTATTATCACTATGTTTATAAATTATCTTTGGAATTATTCCATTTATTTTCCATAAGAATAGTATCTCTTTCCTATTGTGTTTTTTAAACATCTTTATTAAATCATAGTTTACACAATGACATAGATTTATACACATTAATAGAAAATCAACCATAGTGACATTTTATTAATTTCATGCCACATGCATGCATGTTTTCTTTTTAACATTTATCATTCAATCCAACATTACAAAAATTGCTCAATTCCTGCCTTTCCCTAAACCCCACTCCCCTTCTCTTCCTAAACATTATTCTGCATTTATTTCTAGGTAGTTTATTCCTTCCTTTTTCTAAAGAATCAGATGAGTAATTTCCTTAGTTATAACTATTTGCTCCCCCAAAATTTCTGAAAAAGTACTCAGTAGTGTTTTTTTTTAAATTTGCTTAACTCATTACGCTCCCCAAAAAAGCATGTCCACAATTACCAGTTTCTTTCCCAATGTACCTCCAGCATTCCTATCTATTAACTAAGGAAAAATTCTCTGTGGTCTGCTTGGGGTACAGAGAATAGGCAAGAGGGGGCTGAAATTTACTGAAGCAAATTGGCAAAGGGTCCAAGGTATTGGGAGCAAATAACTAGAGAGGGAAAGGTAATACAATGGTATGGGGTCAAGCACAAATTTGAACTGCAGGTTAGAGATTACCTTCCCTATGAATGATTGATATCAGTATAAGCAAAGAGAAAGGCACAGGGAATGTAAGTGAAGACCAGCTCTCACAGAATTTTTAGTTGAGCCTAGAACAGAAGCTGCTGTAAAAATGAGATAATAAGTAGGACATATAAAATATTTCACAACATCTATAAGGATTAATCAGAGGAGACTAGCATTATGGTACAGAGGAATTAAACACTCAGTATAGCCCTGGCAACCCAGATTTGATTAGCAGCTTGGGGTTTCTGAGGCACTAGCAAGGAGGGACAGGCATGCCCATCAGAGGTGGGAAGATATTCAATTGGGCATTCCCTGCAGGGATGTGTAGTTCAAAGAGAAGAATAGCTCTTGGATCTAAAAAGCACATGTGGGAGAGGAGGACTGATACCAAAGGTATGTTATAAATAAAAATTTGAAAACAAGATCTCACAAATACATTAGCCTGGTGTGTAATGTGCTCAAAAATCAAACAAAAGGTAAGAACGCTATCCAGCACAAAATTACACACCACACAAATCAAACAAAGGCAAGAACACTATCAGCACAAAATTATGTACCACAGAAATCAAACAAAGTTAAGAACACTAATCAGCAGAAAATTACACACCACAGAAATCAAACAAAGGCAAGAAAACTATCCAGCACAAAATTATGTACCACAGAAAGCAAAGGCAAGAACACTATCCAGCACAAAATTACACACCACAAAAATCAAACAAAGGCAAGAACAGAATCCAGCACAAACATATGCACCACAGAAATCAAACAAAGGCAAGAACACTATCCAGCACAAATATGCACACCACAGAAATCAAACAAAGGCAAGAACACTATCCAGCACAGAATTCTGCACCACAGAAATCAAACAAAGGCAAGAACATTATCAGCAAAAAAGTACACACTACAGAAATCAAACAAAGGCAAGAACGCTATCCAGCAAAAAATGATGCACCACAAAAATCAAATAAAGATAAGAACACTATCAGCACAAAATTATGCATCAAATAAATCAATCAAAGTCAAGAACACTATAAGCACAAAATTACACATGACAGAAATCAAACAAAGGCAAGAACACTATCCAGCACAAATATACACACCAAAGAAATCAAACAAAGGCAAGAACACTATCCAGCACAAAATTCTGCACCACAGAAATCAAACAAAGGCAAGAACACTATCAGCAAAAAATTACACACCACAAAAATCAAACAAAGGCAAGAACACTATCCAGCAAAAAATTATGCACAACAAAAATCAAATAAAGGTAAGAACACTATCAGCACAAAATTATGCATCAAAGAAATCAATCAAAGGCAGGAACACTATCCAGCACAAACTTATGCACCACAGAAATCAAACAAAGGCAAGAACACTATCCAGCACATAATTATGCACCACAAAAATCAAACAAAGACAAGAACACTACCCAGCACAAAATTATAGACCACAGAAATAAAGCATAGGAAAGAACACTATCTGGCACAAAATTATGAACCATAGAAATCAAACAAAGACAAGAACACTATCAGCACAAAATTATGCACCACAGAAATCAAACAAAGGCAACAACACTATCCAGCACAAAATTACACACAGAGAAATGAAACAAAGGCAAGAACACTATCCAGTGCAAAATTATGCACCACAGAAATAATACAAAGGCAAGAACACTATCCAGCACAAAATTATGCACCACACAAATCAAACAAATTCAAGAACACTATGAGCACAAAATTATGTACCACAGAAATCAAAGGCAAGAACACTATCAAGCACAAAATTATGCACCACAGAAATCAAACAATGGCAAGGACATTATCCAGCACAAAATTATGCACCACAGAAATCAAACAAAAACAAGAATAATATCAGCACAAAATTATGCAACACAGAAATCAAACAAAGGCAAGAACACTATCAGCACAAAATTATGTACCACAGAAATCAAAGGCAAGAACACTATCAGCACATAATAAAACACCACAGAAACCAAACAAAAGAAAGAACACTATCAGCACAAAATTACATACCACAGAAATCAAAGGCAAGAACAATATCAGCACAAAATTACACACCACAAAAATCAAAGACAAGAACATTACCCAGCACAAAATTATACACCACAGAAATCAATCAAAGGCAAGAACACTATCAGCACAAAATTACATACCACAGGAATCAAACAAAGGCAAGAACATTATCCAGCACAAAAATACACCCTACAGAAATCAAACAAAGGCAAGAACACTATCAGCACAAAATTATGTACCACAGAAATCAAACAAAGGTAAGAACACTAATCAGCAGAAAATTACACACCACAGAAATCAAAGGCAAGAAAACTATCCAGCACAAAATTATGTACCACAGAAAGCAAAGGCAAGAACACTATCCAGCACAAAATTACACACCACAAAAATCAAACAAAAGCAAGAACAGAATCCAGCACAAACGTATGCACCACAGAAATCAAACAAACCCAAGAACACTATCCAGCACAAATATACACACCACAGAAATCAAACAAAGGCAAGAACACTATCAGCACAAAAGTATGCATCAAAGAAATCAAAGTCAAGAACACTATAAGCACAAAATTACACACAACAGAAATCAAACAAAGGCAAGAACACTAACCAGCACAAAAATATGCACCATAGAAATCAAACAAAGGCAAGAACATTATCTAGCAAAAAATTATCCACCACAGAAATCAACCAAAGGCAAGAACACTATCCAGCACAAAACAATTCACCACAGAAATCAAAGGCAAGAACACTATCCAGCACAAACTTGCACACCACAGAAATCAAACAAAGGCAAGAACACTATCCAGCACAAACGTATGCACCACAGAAATCAAACAAAGGAAAGAACACTATCCAGCACAAAATTATACACCGCAGAAATTAAACAAAGGCAAGAACACTAACAGCACAAAATTATGTACCACAAAAATCAAATAAAGGCAATGACACTATCCAGCACAAAACTATGCACCACAGAAATCAAACAAAAACAAGAACAATATAAACACAAAAGTTCTCAACACAAAATCAAACAAAGGCAAGAACACTATCAGCACAAAATTATGTACCACAGAAATCAAAGTTAAGAACACTAATCAGCACAAAATTACACACCACAAAAATAAAACAAAGGGAAGAACTCTACACAGCACAAAATTACACACCACAGAAATCAACCAAAGGCAAGAACATTATCCAGCACAAAATTACACCTTACAGAAATCGAACAAAGGCAAGAACACTATCAGCACAAAATTATGTACCACAGAAATAAAAAAAAAATGCAAGAACACTATTCAGCAAAAAATTACACACCACAGAAATCAAACAAAGGCAAGAATACTATCAGCACAAAATTATGTACCACAGAAATCAAAGGTAAGAACACTATCAGCACAAAATTACACACCACAAAAATCCAACAAAGGGAAGAACTCTACCCAGCACACAATTAAACACGACAAAAAACAAACAAAGGCAAGAACACTATCAGCACAAAATTATGTACCAAGGAAATCAAACAAAGGTAAGAACACTAATCAGCAGAAAATTACACACCACATAAATCAAACAAAGACAAGAAAACTATCCAGCACAAAACTATGTACCACAGAAAGCAAAGGCAAGAACACTATCCAGCACAAAATTACACACCACAGAAATCAAACAAAGGCAAGAACAGAATCCAGCACAAATGTATGCACCACAGAAATCAAACAAAGGCAAGAACACTATCCAGCACAAATATACACACCACAGAAATCAAACAAAGGCAAGAACACTATCCAGCACAAAAGCTTGCACCACAGAAATCAAACAAAGGCAAGAACATTATCAGCAAAAAATTACACACCACAAAAATCAAATAAAGGTAAGAACACTATCAGCACAAAATTATGCATCAAAGAAATCAAAGTCAAGAACACTATAAGCACAAAATTACACATGACAGAAATCAAACAAAGGCAAGAACACTATCCAGCACAAAAATATGCACCATAGAAATCAAACAAAGGCAAGAACATTATCTAGCAAAAAATTATCCACCACAGAAATCAAACAAAGGCAAGAACACTATCCAGCACAAAACAATTCACCACAGAAATCAAAGGCAAGAACACTATCCAGCACAAAATTGCACACCACAGAAATCAAACAAAGGCAAGAACACTATTGAGCACAAATGTAAGCACCACAGAAATCAAACAAAGGCAAGAACACTATCCAGCACAAAATTGCACACCACAGAAATCAAACAAAGGCAAGTACACTATCCAGCACAAAATTCTGCACCACAGAAATCAAACAAAGGCAACGACACTATCCAGCACAAAACTATGCACCACAGAAATCAAACAAAAACAAGAACAATATAAACACAAAAATAGTCAACACAGAAATCAAACAAAGGCAAGAACACTATCAGCACAAAATGATGTACCACAGAAATCAAAGGTAAGAACACTATCAGCACAAAATTACACACCACAAAAATAAAACAAAGGGAAGAACTCTACACAGCACAAAATTACACACCACAGAAATCAACCAAAGGCAAGAACATTATCCAGCACAAAATTACACCCTACAGAAATCGAACAAAGGCAAGAACACTATCAGCACAAAATTATGTACCACAGAAATCAAAGGTAAGAACACTATCAGCACAAAATTACACACCACAAAAATCAAACAAAGGGAAGAACTCTACCCAGCACAAAATTAAACACCACAAAAAACAAACAAAGGCAAGAACACTATCAGCACAAAATTACACACCACAAAAATCAAACAAAGGGAAGAACTCTACCCAGCACAAAATTAAACACCACAGAAAACAAACAAAGCAAGAACGTTATCAGCACAAAATTACATACCAACGGAATCAAAGGCATGAACACTATCCAGCACCAAATTACACCCTACAGAAATCGAACAAAGACAAAAACACTATCAGCACAAAATTGCACACCACAGAAATCAAAGAAAGTCAAGAACACTATCCAGCACAAAATTATGCACCACAGAAATCAAAGGCAAGAACACTATCCAGGACAAAATTATGCACCACAGAAATCAAACAAAGGCAAAAAGACTACCCAGCACAAACTTACACACCACAGAAATCAAACAAAGGCAAGTAAACTATCCAGCATGAAATTACACACCACAGAACTCAAAGGCAAGAACACTATCCAGCACAAAATTATGCACCACAGAAATAAAACAAAGGCAAGAACACTATCCAGCACAAAATTATGCAGCACAGAAATCAAACAAAGGCAAGAACACTATCCAGCACAAAATTACAAACCACAGAAATCAAAGGCAAAAACACTATCCAGCACAAAATTACACAGCAAAGAAATGAAACAAAGGCAAAAACACTATCAGCACAAAACTATGCAGAACAGAAATCAAACAAAGGCAAGAACACTATCCAGCAGAAAATTACACACCACAGAAATCAAAGGCAAAAACCCTATCCAGCACAAAATTACACACCAAAGAAATGAAACAAAGGTAAGAAGACTATCCAGCACAAAACTACTCACCACAGAAATCAAAGGCAAGAACACTATCCAGCAAAAATTACACACCACAGATATCAAACAAAGGCAAGAACACTATCCAGCACAAAATCATGCACCAAAGAAATCAAACAAAGGCAAGAACACTTTCCAGCACAAACATACACACCACAGAAATCAAACAAAGGCAAGAACACTATCCAGCACAAAATTACACACCACAGAAATCAAACAAAGGCAAGAACACTATCCAGCACAAAATTATGCACCACAGAAATCAAACAAAGGCAGGAACACTATCCAGCACAAACTTCTGTACCACAGAAATCAAACAAAGGCAAGAACACTATCCAGCACAAAATTACACACCACAGAAATCAAACAATGGCAAGAACACTATCCAGCACAAAATTATGCACCACAGGAATAAAACAAAGGCAAGAAAAATATCAGCACAAAATTTCACACCACAGAAATCAAACCAAGTCAAGAACACTGTCCAGCACAAAATTATGCACCACAGAAATCAAAGTCAAGAACACTATAAGCACAAAATTACACACGACAGAAATCAAACAAAGGCAAGAACACTATCCAGCACAAAAATATGCACCATAGAAATCAAACAAAGGCAAGAACATTATCTAGCAAAAAATTGTCCACCACAGAAATCAAACAAAGGCAAGAACACTATCCAGCACAAAACAATTCACCACAGAAATCAAAGGCAAGAACACTATCCAGCACAAAATTGCACACCACAGAAATCAAACAAAGGCAAGAACACTATTGAGCACAAACGTAAGCACCACAGAAATCAAACAAAGGCAAGAACACTATCCAGAACAAAATTGCACACCACAGAAATCAAACAAAGGCAAGTACACTATCCAGCACAAAATTCTGCACCACAGAAATCAAACAAAGGCAACGACACTATCCAGCACAAAACTATGCACCACAGAAATCAAACAAAAACAAGAACAATATAAACACAAAAATACTCAACACAGAAATCAAACAAAGGCAAGAACACTATCAGCACAAAATGATGTACCACAGAAATCAAAGGTAAGAACACTATCAGCACAAAATTACACACCACAAAAATCAAACAAAGGGAAGAACTCTACCCAGCACAAAATTAAACACCACAAAAAACAAACAAAGGCAAGAACACTATCAGCACAAAATTACACACCACAAAAATCAAACAAAGGGAAGAACTCTACCCAGCACAAAATTAAACACCACAGAAAACAAACAAAGGCAAGAACATTATCAGCACAAAATTACATACCAACAGAATCAAAGGCATGAACACTATCCAGCACCAAATTACACCCTACAGAAATCGAACAAAGACAAGAACACTATCAGCACAAAATTGCACACCACAGAAATCAAAGAAAGTCAAGAACACTATCCAGCACAAAACTATACACCACAGAAATCAAAACAAGAACACTATCCAGCAAAATATTATGCAGCACAAAATTCAAACAAAGGCAAAAAGACTACCCAGCACAAACTTACACACCACAGAAATCAAACAAAGGCAAGTAAACTATCCAGCATGAAATTACACACCACAGAACTCAAAGGCAAGAACACTATCCAGCACAAAATTATGCACCACAGAAATAAAACAAAGGCAAGAACAATATCCAGCACAAAATTATGCACCACAGAAATCAAACAAAGGCAAGAACACTATCCAGCACAAAATTACACACCACAGAAATCAAAGGCAAAAACACTATCCAGCACAAAATTACACACCAAAGAAATGAAACAAAGGCAAGAACACTATCTGCACAAAACTATGCACAACAGAAATCAAACAAAAGCAAGAACACTATCCAGCACAAAATTACACACCACAGAAATCAAAGGCAAAAACACTATCCAGCACAAAATTACACACCAAATAAATGAAACAAAGGTAAGAAGACTATCCAGCACAAAACTACTCACCACAGAAATCAAAGGCAAGAACACTATCCAGCAAAAATTACACACCACAGATATCAAACAAAGGCAAGAACACTATCCAGCACAATATTATCTACCACAGAAATCAAACAAAGGCAAGAACACTTTCCAGCACAAACATACACACCACAGAAATCAAACAAAGGCAAGAACACTATCCAGCACAAAATTACACACCACAGAAATCAAACAAAGGCAAGAACACTATACAGAGAACTCCTAGCAAAAGATTCATGCATGCAGGACAATGTGCATGGCCCCAACCAACCAGTAAAATTCAAAAGAACGAGCCAGCACGTAAGAATCGCTCGTTGACAAAAAGGTTTATTTGACAAACATACTACATATAATGGCAAAATACCATTATAAAAGCAAACCGGTTTCGGCTATCATAAAGCCTTTATCAATGCTGCATGTTGAAACAGTTAAAGAAACCACCACCACATGAGTACCATATTTATAGTACCCATTTAAAGGGGCATGTACCATAATTTAAAGGACACATACCATTTTGAGATACAAAAAAAATTTTTTGAAAAACAACAACACTGAGACAGACAAAATATATAATCATATAATACATATGATTGAAAAATAAGGAAAAGAATAATATCCTTGCCAACATATCTCCGTTGTTTCCATAAATCATTATAAATGTAACTTAATGTTATGTGAGGAAAACCTCATAATACAAATGGAAAATATCCACTGGAATGTATCCTATATTTTAATATTTATTTCGATAAATCATAATAAATATGACTTAATATTGTATAGAAAAAACCTGATGGTACATGAAAAACATCCCCACTAAAATGTTTCCTGTATTAAAGTTCATGAAACAAAAATTAGTATAATCATAAATTATAAACTATTCCAAAGTGTTTAATCCAGGTCTAAATAAACCACCCAATTTTATTATCCACATGTTTTCCATTTGATTAAGTTTCTGATGCCATCCAGCTTTAAAACCCTGTGTAAAGTTATCCTATCTATAATTACAAATTTGAAAACTGCAGATGAATGCTCTATGGTATGTTTAAAGAGGGCATTGGCAACACGTTTATTTTTAATTGCACTTAAATGTTCCCCTATTCTAAATTTCACCGGCCTGGACGTCTGTCCAACATAAAATGCAGAGCAGGTACAGGTTGCCAAATAAACAACCCAATCCATGCTGCAATTAGCAAAAACCTTGATCTCAAAAATTCTAGGGTGTTTTACTAGTAAATTCTCTAGTTTTGTTTAAATGTTGGCAGGCCGTACAATGACCACAAGGATAGCAGCCCATTAATATCTCCCCAGATAAAGTTCTTTGTTGTGGAAGACTTGGAATATATCTTTTGTAGTGTGTGAAATATGAATTCATATTTCTTCCCCGTCGATAGGAAAATTGACATTGATCAGGCAACACACTACTCAAAATATCATGTGACAAAAGAATTCCCCAATGTTGATTAATAATGTCCCTAAAACGATTGGTGTTGGTACCATAAGTTGTTACTTGCCGTAAGGGTTGCTTGATTTTCTGCCTCTTAGAATCTTTATCATCTGATTTATAACACAACAACTCCTGACGTGTTAGTCTGTTAATTTGTTCTGCAACATTGGAAAGAAGTTGAGAATTATAACCCCGCTGGGGAAAAAGGGAAAA